>NC_064868.1:21066630-21366630 GCF_024139225.1 Suncus etruscus | reverse complement strand
ATGAATAAGCTACAAAAGATGGACCTTTACCTATGTATCCCTTAAAGATTTAAGGGATGAAATCTCTAAGGGAGGAAATTTTGCCAGTAGGAAGATAGGGGTGGTGGTGATATATGTTTGCTAAAACAGGGTTTGAAATCTAAACCAACCCAAAGATATGGGTGCATTTGACACATAAGACCCATCACAGGAGCCCAGAAAAGTTATTAAGACATAGAATTCCAGGGCTAAGCACTGATGGGTCCTTGAGAAGATAGGCTCCGCCATTGGAGCAAAGCCATATTCTTAATATCAAAAAATAAAAAGACCATCAGGGCTGGAGAGGTAGGCTGGACCATCAGGTAGCAGTGGGTAGGGTACTTGCCTTGGACATAGTTAATCTGTGTTTGACCCCGGTATCCCATATGGTCCCTGAAGTCCACCAGGAGAGATTTCTGAGTGCAGAACAAAGAGTAAACCCTGTGCACTGTCAGGTGTGGCCTCAAAACAAACAACAACAGAAAAGGAAGACTATCAACTGTTCCAAACTCCCCCTCAGCAACCATTGCAAGATGGATTATGGCTGGGGACACTTTTGGAAAACTGTCTAAACTGCCTTGATAGAAGAGGCCCATATATGCTACTCACATTGCCCCTCTGCAGATATGTCCTTTCATCTTTTAATTCTGGGGAAATGGCCTTTACACCCCTGCTTGGAATGTGTACTAGTGCCTCCATTCTGGAAAAGTTCTGTCTTTTTTTTTTTGGGGGGGGGGTTGTTTTTGGGCCATTCCCGACAGTGCTCAGGAGTTACTCCTGGCTATCTGCTCAGAAATAGCTCCTGGCAGGCACGGGGGACCATGTGGGACGCCAGGATTCAAACCAAACATCTTGGGTCCTGGATCGGCTGCTTGCAAGACAAACACCTCTGGGCTATCTCTTCAGCCCGAAAAGTTCTCTCTTGAGCACATGTATAAATATGCCTCTCTCCTTCCCTTCCTTTATTTACCAAATAAGCTTGCTGTTCACAATTTGTCTCTTCCTGACATTGTTTCTTTGTTTTTATTTTTTGTTTTGTTTTGTTTTGCTTTTGTGAGGGAAAGGCAATGGACCTGAAAGCCTGGGTAAAATTTTGACACAAAGAGCAATTAATTCCCTGATCCAGCCAGAGCCTGCAACTCTCAGACGCAAAGGGCCATCTCCCATGCTGGGTGAACAAGAGGACTTCAGTGGCAGTTCAATAACTACTACCTCAAGGAGTTGGCAGGATTTGAGCATCTGTTCCGAGGCTCATCTCAGACCCTCATCAGGCCTGAATTTCCCAGGCACTTCCCCAGGTGGCTGGTGGGTAGAGAGGGAATTCATAAAATTTCTTTCTAAGGCAGCTGCCTCCTCCCCTGCTTCACATAAACCACTTGGGCAGCCAAATCCATCCCTTGCAGGGGTCAAGTCTACAAGTGCAACACTTCCCCTCCCTTCCATAAAATGTTTTCTGAATTTGGCCCCAAAATACAAAAAATGTTTTAAATATGTTGTTACACTTCCAAACATGCTCTCTGGCTGGGTACAGTCAGGTCTCTGTCTCTGACCCCTGCTCTGAAAGATCAGCGATTCTCCAGAAATAATAAACCTGCAATTTCAGAACTGGTAGGGGATAAGACAATTGGAGTCAAGTGTAGCAAATGCAAGTGAACTGGATTTGATGAAGGGTCAGTTTATGCTTTGAATTTTGAGATTCTCTTCTTTCTCTCCTCTTCAGGTTTTAGAACCTCTTCTGGCTTGCAGGACCTGCACAGGAGAGTCTAATAAACCAGATTAAAAGACATCAAATATCATCCTAACCTGCAGCTGCCCTTCACAACACTAGTCAGTAAGCACCTATGGCTTGGTAGTTAAATGCATGGCCAGGAAAGTCTCTGGTATAAAATCTTGGCTCTGCTGTTTCTGGGCTAAGAGGGTTTTGGCAAGTTATCAACATTTCATAACATTTCATAACTCATTCACAAAAGAGAAAATAAGAGAATCTGTCTCATGGGGTTATTGTGAGATTTCAATGCAAAGTGCTTAAAAGAGAGCCTGTCATACCGAATGCCTCTTCAAGTTGCTTACTGGGATTATGTTGCATCCTTATACTCAATTATCTGAGGAAAACCAGGCAGTTAAGGAAAGTATTTAATATGAAAAACAAATTTAAAAACAGGGGAGGAAAGCCACTGGGAACAGAGAGCATGCACAAAGAAGAGAAAAGCATTCCCCAGATTGTCTTTACAGTACTATCCGCAGAGAGATAAAAGATATTAGAGCCTTGACCAAAAGTAGGATGCTAATAAAAGAAAACAAAAGTCAAAGCACAACTGTAGATAGGATAACTATTGGTAATAACTATGAAAACCAATATAAAACCAATATAAGCCTGCTTCTGGTAGAAAAACAGCCAAATTTTAATAACGTGAGTAGAAGGCAAAATAAATTTGATAAGCAATTTTACGTGATAAGGTTGTGTTATCTAGCATGAGGCCTCCCAAATAGTGCTCAAACCCATTTCGTTATTATGTAAATCAGTAAATGACTGTAACTTTTGGAGAAACAATAGGCCATGTGCCATTAAGAAATGGACAATGACATGGATTGGACAAACTAGTTTGCCTGGAGCCTAGAGTTGGTCTTATGCCAGGAAACTTCCGGGGTAGGGTCTCCTTGTATTTAGGCCAAGGCTTTTCTTTTCCATGTCCCCTATATTTTGGTGGGCCTATGCAAACAATAATTGCCACTCTAGCACCGTTTTACTGTGCACCTTTGACTCTAATCCTTAAGAAAAACAACCCACTTAAACGTTTGAGGTTAACTTAAATTAATATGCATGGAAATGTAAAAAAGTACTTTGCCTTCAATGTTTAAGGAGTTACATAAGCTTTATGTCTTTAGATTGCTTTGTGTGCTGCTAAGAAATATTATGTACTATAATCTGGGGACTTGAGGGACAAAGTAATTGTACATGTGCTCTGTTTTATTTTTCTTAATGTTCTTTGGTTGAAAGTTCAAAATTAAGATATCAGCAATGGGACTACTGAGAATTCTGTTTATGGGTGATTGTCCTTCCACTGTAACTTTACCTTGTTCTCTTTCTTTGCATCTTTGTTCTCATAATTAAAAATAAAAAATTAAATAAAAATAAATGGAATATCACTCTTCTGGAAAGCAGTTTGGTAGTATGTTCATGACTGCTCAAAGAGTTAGCCCAATAATTTACACTTCAAGAAACTTATCCTTTTTGTTGTTAATTTGGTTTTTGGGTAACAACCAGCAGTATTCAGGACTTACCTCTGGCTCTGCACTTAGGGATGTTTTGAAGACCAGATGGGCTTCCAGGGATAGAACTCAAGTTGTCTATGTACAAGGCAAGTGCTCGCCCTGCTGTACTATCTCTCTAGCCCCTAACTTATTTGTTGATGTATGGCAGTTGGACTTGAACACGCCCCTTGGATACTCCCACTCTATTTTTGTTTTGTTTTGTTTTGGGTCACACCCAGCAGCGCTCAGGGGTTTCTCCTGGCTCTACACTCAAAAATTGCTCCTGGCAGGCTCAGGGAGCCATACGGGATGCTGGGATTTGAACCATCATCCTTCTGCATGCAAGGCAAACAGTGTACCTCCATGCTATCTCTCCAGCCCGGATACTCCGACTCTAATGACAGTTGAGCCAGGACACGCTCCTTGGGCAGGTCCCCTTGTTATGCCACATATAAAAAGAAAAACTTGGACTTTTGCAGGGGAGCCCAGGATAGTGACCAGAGAGCACCTGCCAGCTTGCGGCAGGGGTAGGGTGGGGGTAGGGGGATATAAAGCATCAGTTAGATGCTACCTGCTTTGTATCTGTCCCCTTTTCTTTCTTTTTTGAAACCAGGCCTCCCCTGGCCACCTCTGGCCTGTGAATTTCCATTTCTCTCTCTCCCTCTCTTTCTCTACCTCTCTCCTCTACCTCACCGACTCCCTTCCTCTCCCCCCTCCACAAATCCCTGGGTGGCAGTAGCAGGCCTCAGACTCCAGGAGGAATAACATTTTTACTTGGTTTTTCTCCTTCTCTCTCTCTTTAAGTCATGGGCAGGTGGTCGCTACATGTTGGTATCCCTTGGCAGCCAGGCCCCATGGGCCACTGTTAGCCTTGCAGCACTGGGCCCTGGCAGACTTGGACCTCTGAACTTATATTCATTAAAGATCTCTGAAATAAAAGCAAATGTTTGTATACAAATACATTCAGTGCACTGTCATTTTATAAAACTTTAAGGAAATTGAAGCATTCAAAAAGGGGTAAGTATTATTAAGTATTTTTAATACTGGACTGTGGGAAATAATTGATGGATTGGAATGCAGTCTTTGCATGCTGAAACCCATGGTTCAATATCTGGAAATAAATGTTTCACCAAATACCAAAGGAATGACCCCACACCAAACACTAAGAGAAAAGTCGTTGTCCTTGAGCACCTGTGTGAAGCCCAACAATACAAAAAGTAAATTTGAAATCCATTTAATGATAATATGGAAATGTTCCCAATGATAGGTTAAAAACTTGCTGTCATAAAATTGAATAAACTATGCCAAGTTTTAAAATGTCAACAATTTGGAAATAAACTTTTATTTAAAATCAATCTAGGTTGCACATATTATTCTGAATCTTTCCTTCCTTCTCCCTGTAAACATACAGGATCCCTCTACCCTTTCTCTTCTGTATTTTAACAGCAACTTGTATCTTCTTCGTATGATTCTTAATATACATTATTCTTAACTTTTCTCTCATTTTAAGTTTCTGAAGGGAAATAATTTCATATTAGGTTCATACTCCTACCATGCTCATGAATATGCCGAAAGGTTCCTTGATACTAAATATAGAGACAACACTAAACACCTAGGGCTTTTGTTTTGTTTTTATGCCACACTCAGCAATGCTCTGAGCTAGGTACTTCTAGCTCTGCACTCAGGAATTACTCTGTCAGTGCTTGGGAGATCATATGGGAGGCCATGGATTAAGACTGGGTTGGTTTCATACAAGGCAAACACCCCAACCACTACTATTCTTCTGGCCCAAACATTAAACTCCTAGCCACTTTTAGTGCTCAGTATGGCTGGGCAAAGCACTGTCAGTAGCTGAAGGCCATTTATTTCTTTAAAGAAAGTCAGTCACTACTCAAGGTCTAAAGGAACAGCAGCCTCAAAGGAGAGAGAGCAATGTGGGAAGGCCAATACACCAGAGGATACAAAGGATACTGATTTAGTTGATCTCTTAGTCGGTTCCATGAACCACAGTGCCCAAAAAGAGATGCCTGCCATAAAGGAAGGCTGGATGTTTGGAGGGAAACTGGGACTTTGGTGACAGGAAATGAATACTGGTTAAGAGATTGGTGTTTGAACATTGTACACCTGAAATTCAACCTTTGTGGCTCTGTGTCCAGAGTTCATTCTTGGTGGTGCTTGAATCACCATTTGTAGTGCCAGTAATCAAAATGGGGTCCTGATAAATTCTAGCAAAACATAATAAAACAGGAATGAAAAGGGGGAGGTCCAGAGTGATAGAACAGTGGATAGAACATTGGTCTTATACGCGGCTAACCCGGGTTTGATCCCCAGCATCTCATATGGTTCCCTGAACATGCAGGAAGCAACCCCTGAGTACCACCAGATGTGGCCCAATAACCCCAAAAAGAAAAAAATAACAATCCAAAACACTTTAAAAATATGCACATTTTAAATTGATATTTTGGTTAATTCATTTAATGTTTATATGTAATAATTTATTATAACCTATGATTAATAACATTGTACATACAGACATCTCTCCAGACAAATAAGAGTTGTAACAGTCCAAGATCATTAAAATGGAAGCACTGCAAAGGCAAGCCCTTCTGGTGAGGCTAATATCTGATTAAAACAAAATGATTATGTCCCATGATCAGGATTTTAATATTATATTTTGTAATATATCTATTGTAGATTTAAATTTCATCTATACATAATACCATCCCAAATAAAAGTACTAATATATCTAAGGCATGTTGGCTTTGAATATTACTGATTCCATAAAATTATTGTTTGGGTTGTTTTTGGAGGGATCATAACTGGCTGCCTCAGGCCTTACTACTGGCTCTGAACTTAAAGATCACTCCTGGTGAACTTGGATATCAGGAGTCAAACCCAGGTCAGTTATATGTAAGAAAAGCATTCTATGCATTGTAATATTGCCCCAGTTCCTACATTTAAATTTAAAATATTATTCTTTGCCATTTAAAAAATAACATCTGAAGAATACAAGAAGTAGTGGAGTCTCTGTGGTTTACTTTATTCTAGAATAGTAGAGTGAGATTCACTGAAATAACTTGGGGATGAGAAAGGGAAGAGAAATAAACTAGTTATTTGGAGAAGGGGTGTATTGAGGAGGGAGAAAAAGCTAAAAATCTTGGTACTTTAAAGATAGGGGAAATGATGCCAAACATCTTCTTTTTCCTAAGGGTTGCTTTAGGCATTTGTGGATGTTTATTGTACCAAAGGAATTTCAGGTGTGTTTGATCCACTTATTTGAAAAAATGTCATGAAAATCCTTATAAGGATTTCATTAACTGTGAACAGAGTTTTGGGAAGTATTGCCATTTTAATTATTTTAATTCTCCCGAACCACTAGCAGGGTATATGTCTCCATTTCCTCTTTTATTTTTTTAAGAAGTATGCTTAAAGTGACATGCATGGCACCTTTTAATTAACAATAGTGGACACCACGGTGTCAAAAAGGCAAAGGAGGAAAGCAATGCTATTACTATGCCTAAGTCACCGTTGTGTGTCCAGTGAGAGTGGGAACCAGGGAACAGACTGAAGGGATCAGAACTTTCCTGGGGATGCACTGGGGTGGAAGAAGTGTGCAAGCAAGCCAACAATGTGCCTAAGTCACTGCAGGTCCGGTGAGAGCAGGAACCAGGGAACAGATGGGAGGGATCAGATCTTTCCCAGAAACACACAAGCTCACAAGAAATGCCACTACTGTGCCTCAGCCATTTCAGGACTGTATATACAGACTCTGGTCATAACCTCACTGCCCTAAAGACCCTGCTGAAACTTAAAACTGTAAGAGGCAGTCTGAGGCAGAGCAGGGCCCAACATTTTTAACCCTTTGAAAATATATATAGCCCCCAAAACCTAACTACTTAGACTCTAACACCTCTAACACACTTAGGTAAACACAAGCACCCCAAGTAAATAAACCCTATAATAAATCTACCTCCAACCACCTGATAAACAATGAAATAGACCACTTAAGAAACCCTGAAATTTCAGCACCTCAACCCACCCTATGCAAGTAGCAATGGGAAAACTAAGAAAGAGACAAGCAGCTGGGGATATGGAGAGAAATTCTAACAAATTCACAAGTCCTCTAAAAATACAAATTTCATAGATGAGGACCAAAAATTAGTAATTAATGTCCTAGTAATGGCATTCAATGACTCACTAAGAAAAGAAATTAAGAAATCCACAGATGAGACATTTTTGGACATTTCTCTGCTTGCTTCAGCCTAAAATGTGGTATCTGTTTGTTGGAGGCCCTTTAACTAAAGAGCAAAATGGAGTCTCTGATGCCTGAGTTAAAACTGTCTACGTGACAAGCTGCATGTTGCAGCTGCTGGCATTTCCCCCCTGGACCTAAAGAAAGGAAGGTGTAAACTGCAAGCCACAAACTGTTCCCATAAAGATAGGCACAAGATTAAATATCCTGTTGCCCTTGAGAAAGGATACTGTATGCCTGTAACTGTAAGATAAGTCTCCTGTAAAATGTAACTTTGAAAAACAGAATGTTACTGTGAGAGATTACCACCCCCTACTCCTTTGTTTTGCCCACACTATATAAAGTCTTTTTCTCCCCCAATAAATTTGACTCTTGATAGGAATTTCGTCTTGAGTCCATCAATTTTCCCAGCCCCTTTTTATTTTTAGGTCGAATCCTCTTCGTGACTCACGAATAACTTCGTGACCCTCATCCACCCTGTGGACCGGGGTCCCCGGGGGTCGCATTGGTGTGACATTCTTCTCTGAGGGCTCCTCTTCTTTGGAGGAGAGTTGTCCGCCCACAAAGGGTGGAACCAACTGACTTCTGATGTGTCTCTGAAGCACAGCAGACATCCTTGGACTTTTCTCTGCTTGCTTAGCTTTGCAGCCATGCACATCATCTAGCCAATGAATACCACCATAACACGTAGAAAAAATCCAATACAAGTGTGACAATGGGGAAACAATGCAGGCCAACACCAGGCACAAAGAATGAAGATGGCAACTCTTATGACCCAAAAATGGCCAATCACCTAGTTAATCAGATATGGGGTTTAGAGAAAAAATATGGAGGATGTTCACAGAACTCAAAGAAAGCATATATTAAGTTGAAAGGAACACGAATAAGAATCAAAAGAATATGAAGATAGAAATCAGAAAACTCCAAACTAAAATAATAGATCTGAAAAACTCAGTAGACAAATTGAAAACTTCAATGGAAAGCCTCTGCAACAGGATAACAGCAGCTGAAGATAGAATAAGTGAGCTGGAAAATGAGATGCAGAACAATTCAATATGACAGATGAGATTGGGAAAAAAACTTAAAGCAAATAATCAGACAATGAAAAAATTACTCAAAGAATGTGAACAGATAAAAATAGAAGTCATTGATAAGCTCAACAGAAACAACATAAGAATCATCAGAGTCCCAAAGACCCAGGAAGATAATCTCCATGAAGAATTAGCAGTCAAGAACATCATTACAGAGTAACTACTGGAGCTAAAGAATAGATGCGACCAAATTGTGCATGCCCGAGGGGAACCAGCTACAAGAGACCCAAAGAAAAACACCCCAAGGCACATCCTAGTCACAATAACGAATACCACAGATAGAGACAGAACACTGAAAGCATCAAGATCAAAAAGGGAAATTACATTTAAGGGAGCATCCTTCAGATTTACAGCAGACCTGTCACAAGAAACAATCAAGTCCAGAAGGTGGTAGTGGGACATAGTGACAAAACACAATGAAATAAATGCTTCACCTAGAATGTTGAACACAGCAAAATTCATTTTCAGTTTTCAAGGAAGTATACCTAGCTTCACAGATAAACAACAGCTCAGAAACTTTATAGACTCAACACCAGCCTTAAAAGAAAACTGAAATGTTTACTTTAAGACAAGACTTACCAAAAGATGTACCAAACTTCTACACAACAATGGCACTAAATTGCATGACAATTATATCTCTCATTGTCAATGGATTAAATGAATTAAATAAAACACAGAGTGGCGAAATGGATCAAAAACCTGAGTCCAACCTTCTTCTGCCCACAGGAAACACACCTGAATTGTCATAACAAATATAAACTCAAAATCAAAGGCTAGAGGAAAATTATCCAAGCAAAGAACACCCTTATAAAAGCTGGAGTGGCCATACTAGTATCAGATGACACTCAGAAAAGTTGTAAAGGACAAAGATAGACATTTTGTACTAATAAAGGGATATGTACAGCAGGAAAAAATTACTCTCCTAAACATGTACACAACTAATGAGAAGCCAGCAAAGTATTTAATATAATTGTTGACAAATCTGACATCAATAACAACACAATAATTTGGGAGACTTCAACGCTGCTCTGCTACCCATTGATTGATTAACCAGAATAATACCCAACAAAGATGGATTAGCTCTAAAAATAGAAATGGAGGAGAGTGGGCTAGTAGATACATATAGGGCACTAATTACCAGAAACCTGGATATACATTCTTCTCTGATGCATATGGGTCATTCTCCAGGATAGACCACATGCTGGCTATTAAAACATATCTCTATAAAATCAATAAGACAGAAATTGTGCAGACTACCTTTACTGATCCAAGGCACTGAAATTAGATGTGAAATACAAAGGGACACAAAAGAAAAACTTTAACACCTGAAAATTAAACAGATTACAACTGAAAAACCAGTAGGTCAGAAATAAAATCAAAGAGGAAATCAAAATATTCTAGGAAACAAATGACAATAAAGATACAACTAATCAGAAATTATGGGACACCCCTTTATCTCCTTTTCTCCACCATTGCCACTGTGCGAATGTGGCCAGTGTTCGCCATGTCTTCCAACAGGATATTTAAAATGAAGCCGTTCCTGGCCAAGAAACAAAAACAGAACCGGCCCATTCCTCAATGGATTTGGATGAAAACTGGTATAAGATCAGGTACAATTCCAATAAGCAGCACTGAGAAGAACAAAGCTGGGTCTGTAAGGAATCCCATGAGACATGTACATGTGCACTTTTGGGCCTACAGGGTGCTAGGATATTGCACACACATGGTGCAGTAATGCACTTTAAGTGATGGGAATGTCTTGGTTGAATGTTCAATTGTTTCAATCATTGTTCCCTCTTCTAGAAGCTATACTTGGCTTTCTGACTTAATAATGAAACTGGAGCCTCTACTTGGATTTATGACACAATAATGATAATAAATTACTTTAGTAAAAGTTTAAATAAATTATGGGACACATCCAAAGCAGTACTAAGAGGAAAATTTATAAATTTGCAAGCATACTTTAGGAAGGAAGAAGCGGCCTACACAAATAGTTTAATGACACAGCCTATAAAACTAGAAAATGGTTAATAAGTGGAACCAAAAATAGGTAGACAGAAGGAAATAACAAAGCTTAGGGCAGATATAAAGTGGAAATCCAGAAAGCAATCCAAAAGATCAACGAGGAGCTGGCAAGGTGGCGCTAGAGGTAAGGTGTCTGCCTTACAAGCGCTAGCCAAGAAAGACCGTGGTTCGATCCCCCGGTGTCCCATATGGTCCCCCAAGCCAGGGGAAATTTCTGAGCACTTAGCCAGGAGTAACCCCTGAGCATCAAGCAGGTGTGGCTGAAAAAAAATCAACAAAAGCAAAAGATGAAAAATAAACAAGATTGATGGCAAAACTCACAAAGAAATTGAGAGAAACATGATAAGCCATATTATGAATTAAAAGGGGGAAATCACCATAAACATTGCAGAGATTCAAAGAGAAATCAGAGACTACTTTGAGAAACTCTATGCCACGAAACATGAGAACGTGGCAGAAATGGACAAATTCTTAGACACATATAACCTTTCAAGTTTAAATAAGGATGAGGTAGCATGTCTATACAGCCCCATCAGTATGGAGGAAATTAAAATGGTGATCAAAAGTCTTCCCAAAAACAAAAGCCCAGGACCAGATGGGTTCACTAGTGAATTCTTTCAAATCTTTTAAGAGGAAATACTACTAATACTGGACAGGCCTTTTCATAAAATTGAAAAAATAGAAACACGTCCAAATACTTTCTATGAAGCCAACATCACCTTGATACCAAAACCAGACACAGATGCTGCCAAAAAAAATTACAGACCAATATCCCTGATAAACACAAATGCAAATATCCTCAACAAAATTCTGGCAAGTAGAATTCAATGCATCCTCAAGAAGGTCATCCACAACGACCAAGTAGTTTTATCCCAGGAATGCTAGGATGGTTTAACATCTGTAAATCAATCAACATAATATACCATATCAACAAAAATAAAAACCAAAATTATATGATCCTATCAATAGATACATAAAAAGCATTCAATAAGGTACAACAACCATTCTTAATAAAAAAACACTCAGCAAGATGGGCATGAAAGGATATAGTATAGTTAAGGCTATCGACCACAGCGAATGGCAAATATTATGATCAATGGAGATAAACTAAAAGACTTTCTCCTAAAATCTGGTACAAGACAAGTTTACCCTCTCTCACCTCTCCTATTAAAAATAGTGCTGGAAGGAAGAAGTTGCCATAGTGATTAGGCAAGAAACAGACATCCAGGGCATTCAGATAGGTTAGAAAGAAGTCAAGATCTCACTGTTTGCAGATGACATGATACTATATTTAGAAAATCCTAAAGACTACCAAAAAGCTTCTAGAAACAATAGATTTATATAGCAAAGTGACAGGCTACAAATTTAACATGCAAAAGTCAATGGCCTTCTTATACACTAATAATAATAGAGAAGAAATGGGCATTAAAATACAATCCCATTTATATTGGTGCCCCACAAACTCAAATTTCTTGAGATCAACTTAAATAAAGAGGTGAAGGAACTATACAAATAATACTACAAAAGCCTGCTTCAAGAAATAAGAAAGGACACAAGGAAATGGAGTAACATACCCTGCTCATGGATTGCACGATTAACATCATCAAAATGGCAATACTCCCCCCAAAGCATTGTACAGATTTAATGCGATCCCTCTAAAGATATTCATGACATTTTTCAAAAAAGTGGATCAAAGAATTCAGAAATTCATTTGGAACAATAAACACCCAGGAATAGCTAATGCAAAACTTGGGAAGGAGAATATGGGAAGCATTACTCTCCCCAATTTTAAACTGTACTACAAAGCAATATTTATCAAATCAGCATGATATTGGAGTAAAGACAGATCTTCATATCAGTGGAAAAGACTTGACTATTCAGAGAATGTTCCCCAGACATACAATCAACTAATCTTTGATAAAAAGGCAAGAAATCCAAAATGGAGCAAGGAAAGCCTCTTCACCAAATGGTGTGTTGGCACAACTGGTTAGCCACTTTCAAAAATCAAAATCAGACCCCCATCTAACAACATGCACAAAAAACAAATCCAAATAAATTAAAGACCTTGATATCAGGCCTGAAAACATAAGGTATATAGAACAAAACGTACAGGAAATGCACCTGAATAGTCAGAATAAACATCATCTCAAAATAAAAGGCTGGAGGAATATTATCCAAGCAAACAACACCAAGAAAAATACTGGAGTGGCCATACTCATATCAGATTATGCAAACTTTATACTCAGGAAAGTTGTAGGGGACAAAGATGGACATTTTGTGTTAATCAAGGGGTATGTACAGCAGGAAGAAATCATTCTCCTAAACATATATGCACCGAATGAGGAGCCAGCAAAATATTTAATACAATTGATGACAAATCTGAAAAATAATATCAATAACAACAAAATAATTGTGGGGGACCTCAACACGGCTTTGTCAACACTGGATAGGTCAACCAGACTGAAACCCAACAAGAATATACTAGATTGAGAAGAGAAATGGAAGAATAGGTCTAGTAGATATATGTAGGACAATCCATCCCCAGAAACCTGGATACACATTTTTCTCCAATGTACATGTAGTCCAGGATAGACTACATGCTGGCACATAAAACATACCTCCAAAATATCAAGAGGATGAAAATTTTGCAGGCTACCTTTGCTTACCACAAGGCTCTGAAATTATATGTGAATTACAAAGGGACACAGAAGAAAAATTTTAACACCTGAAAGTTAAACAGCCTCATATTGAATAACCAGTGGGTCCGAGATGAAATCAAAGAGGAAATCAAAACTTTCCTAGAAACAAATGATAATAAAGACACAAACTATCAGAACTTATGGGAGACAGCAAAAGCAGTCCTGAGAGGAAAATTTATAGCTTTGCAAGCACACATCAGGAAGGAAAAAGGTGCCTACCTGAATAGCTTAATGACACAGCTCATAGAATTAGAAATTGCTCAACAAAAGGACCCAAAAATAAATAGAAGAAATAACAAAGCTGAGAGCAGAAATCTATGAAGTGTAAACCCAAAACATAATCTGAAAAATTAACGAAAACAATGAGCCACTACCCAAGTGATGAGACACCCACTCAAGCTCTTAACTCGTTCCTGGCAAGAAAATATAACCAAAACCCCGACAGACTCATGCAGTGTGGCCCTCCTAATCACCTCTCCCTAATGTGGACTGTGGCTTGACACCAGAACTAGCTCCAAAGGACCCCCACTGCAAGAACTGTACCCAAGACCTCACTGCCTGTACCCCACCTCTCACAAGAAAATCTCAAGAGACAAGGGGGAACCCTATTCTTTCATCATAAATATAGACCTATATATAACACTACCTCTTATCCTGTTTCTCCCCAAATGTAAAGTGATCTCCTGTATCACTTTCTCCCCTTTTTCTTTGTTTTTTCTTTTTTCTTTTCTTTTTTATTCTTGTTAGTTTCTTTGGTTTGTTTGTTTTGTCTTGTTTTAGTTTTTTTTATTTGATTTGACTTGTTTTTGCTTCTTTTTGGTCACTCCTGGCAGCGCTCGGAGGGTGCTCCTGGCTCTAGGCTTGGAGAAAGTCCCTGGTGGGCACGGGGAACCTTATAGAATGCCGGGTTCTGAGCCACCACCCTTCTAAAGGAAGGACAGACGCCTAATCTCCATGCTATCTCTCCTGGCCCCACTTTATCCCTTTAATTACATTTTGATTTAATCTTCTTTTTTTCTAAAGAAACATTTTTTCCTTTAGATATGTGTGAACATATATATTCTTAGTTTTTGTCGGGAATCTGGTTTCTTTCCTCTCCACCCCCAAATCCACCAGCAATATAATGTAGCACCACTTCCTCCTGCAAAGACATATTAAACAAAGAGGAAATTGTACATATAAAAACAAGCTCTTATCTACTAGGGATAAAAACTCTTACTTGTTTACAACACAGGGACATCTCCCACCCTGAATGTATGTCATGTGGAAACAACTTAGGCTCCAGGGAACTAGACACTGACCGTTCAGCCTTAACTCCTGAATCCCAGACAGATACGACAGAGTTCTCCACAACAGCTCCAGGAACCAAATCCCCTCCAGGGCATTTACAATGCTGCTCTGACACCAACACGAGCCAGTTCTAAATTGATAACTTACAATGAGGAAATGGGAACAACTTGATCTAAGAGCAAGTTGTCCTTCCTCATCAGCTATCAATAAGACAAAATCAGAAAACATGTCATCCTTTGATATGTGCAAAAGCCAAGATCGCTATATACAGACGACTGGTTGTTGCAACCAAGACTGGACAGTATGCATCCAGGGACCAACAACAACAACAGCAACAAAAGATCTGGCCTAGCTTTTGGTATACAATCTGTTCAACAAACAAGAGCTCCAATTCCAGAAATCTGACTGAGACAACCGCAACTGAATGGGTCTTCCAGAAACATAACGAAAGACTTTATCCCAGGCTCCATTCTAGGAGCAACATAAAAACCAAGAACACCAACTACAGAAGATGGATTAAAACGACACTGAAGAAGCATAACTGCTAGAACCACAAAGAAAGACTTATTCATAAACTCTATTCCCTGAGCTGCACACCTACCAAGACCTCTAGAAACAGAGGTCTGATTTTACCATCCAAGACAAAGCAGAAGTCTTCCACACACCACGAAAGCAGCAAGGGGAGAGTAAATGATCATGCAAGGAGTCTAGAGTTAATCCCATGACAGTATACTTCAGGCGTGGAGAAACCCTGTATCTCCTAGGTCAAGGGAATTCCCTCTACAATATCCCCAATAGTTACTGTGCCTATGCAGGGGAATAAAAAAAGGAGAAAAAAAGCACAAAACAATCATTTTTCCACATGTTTATTTATCAATTGATCGATTTTTTTGACATCTTTATTTTGGTGTGGAGACTACGGTTGATGTCTCCAATATTATTTTATTTTATTTTGTCTTGTCTTTCTCTTTCTTTTTGCACTTGAGCATGATTCAATTTCAGAACTGAGACTATTGTGTGGTGCCTGTCTTTATTGCTGTAGTGCTCACTGGTTATTTAATTCAATATTTTTTTCTGTATTGTTGTGGTATCTCAATTACCTTTTTTACGTTCTCTCTCAAACTGAGGTTGAAAGCCTGGGACTCTGCCCATTTTCAGTGTATTTGACTTTTGACTTCTTTTTTCCCTCTTATTTTGTACCCCAATCTATTGATTTTCTTTCCTTCAAACAAAACCACATACCCCGATTTTTCTAACCCTGCTTCTTAAATAAGGGGGGAAACAAGGGAGGGTTCCAGGACCAAACAGATATGTGATCACTAATAGTAAGCCAGACAAAGAGGGGTCCACCTACTCTAGCAGCCCGGGGGGTGATGGTGGGATATATGGGCTGATATATGGAGTGGGAGGAGGACATAGTTGGTGATGGGTACTCCCCTGTTTCAATGTTAATATGTACCTAAAATACTACTGTGAAAAATATGTAAGCCATTATGGAAAAAATGTGTTTTTAATCAGAAACTTTCTTTTACTTACATGTATTATTATATCAATTATATTATGTTATGTTATGTCACTGTATTATGTATTGTTAGTTTACCTCATTATGTTAATCAATTTTGCCCCTTGAGTAAAAAGAAAACAACCCCATTCACAGTAGTGCCACACGAACTCAAATATCTTGTAGTCAACTTGACTAAAGATGTGAACCTATACAAAGAAAACTATAAAACTCTACTCCAAGAAATGGAAACACATACCCAGCTCATGGATTGGCAGGATTAACATCATTAAAATGGCAATACCCCCCAAAGCATTGTACAGATTTAATGCGATCCCTCTAAAGGTACCCATGACATTCTTCAAAGAGTGGATCAGGTACTTTTGAAATTTATTTGGAACAATAAGCACCCTCAAATAGCCAAAGCAATTATTGGGAAAAAGAATATGGGGGCTCATTACTTTCCCCAACTTTAAACTGTATTACAAAGCAATAGTTATCAAAACAGCATGCTATTGAATAAAGACAGACCCTCAGATTAGTGGAATAGATTTGAGTACTCAGAGAATGTTCCCCATACATACAATCATCTAATCTTTGATAAAGGAGCAAGAAGTCCTAAATGGAGCAAAGAAAGCCTCTTCAGCAAGTGGTGTTGGCACAACTGGCTAGCCATTTGCAAAAAAGCGAACATAGACCCCCAGCTAACATCATGTATGAAGGTAAAATCCAAATGGATGAAAAACGTCGATATCAGACCTGAAACCATAAGATATATAGAAAAACACGTAGGTATAACACTCCATGACATTGAGAGTAAAGACATCTTCAAGGAGGAAACTGCACTACCCAAGCAAGTGAAAGCAGATATTAATGGATGGGAATATATTAAGTGCCCAAGATACAAGAGCCACCCACTGAGTGGGAGAAACTATTCACCCAATACCCATCAGATAAGGGGCTAATATCCAAAATATACAGGACACTACCATAACTCTACAAGATAAAACATCTAATCCCATCAAAAAAAGGGGAGAAGAAATAGACAGACACATTATCATATCAATCAACTCAGAGAAGGCATTTGACAAAATTCAACACCCATTCATGACAAAAACACTCAGCAACTTAGGATTCTAAAGAACCTTCCACACGATAGTCACAGCTATCTCTCAAAAGCCCACAGCCAACATTATCCTTAATGACAAAGACCTGAAAGCAGTTCCACTAAGGACAGATACTAGGCTAGACTTTCCACTATTTCCACTCTTATTAAACATTGTTTTAGAAGTCCTAGCAATAAAAATCAGACAAGAGAAAAGAATCAAAGAAATCCAAATAGGGAAAGAGGAAGTCAAACTATCATTTTGCAGATAATATGATGATATACATCAAAAACCCTAAAGAGTCTGCAGTAAAACTCCTAGAAACAATAAACCAATACAGCAAACTAGCCGGATACAAAGTCAATACATAAAAGACGGTAGCATTCCTCTATACAAATAAAGAAACAAAGAGAAAGAGATTAAGGAGTCAATCCCATTCAAAAAGTATCCAAAATATCAAGTATCTATGAATCAACCTGACAAGAGAAGTGAAAGAACTATACCATGAAAACTTTAAAATGCTTCAGAATGAAATTGAAGAGGATCTAAGGAAATGGAAGAACATCCCATGTTCATAGGTAGGAAGATTCAGCATTATCAAAATGACAATCTTAACTAAATTACTATATAAAAACAATACAATCCCTATCCAAATTCAGAAAACTCTTTTTAAGGATTTAGAAAATAAAGTATAAAGTTCGCATGGAACCACAAAAGATCTAGGTTAGCCAATCCCATATGATAAAACTAGAAATTTGTTGACATTTTTCCCTAACTTGAAGCTTACTATAAAGCCAGAGTGATCAAAACATCATGGTCCTGGAAAAAAGACAAAGCCTCAGACAAATGGGTCAGAATAGACAGAATATCCAGTGATGTACTCAAAATATATGTCAACTGATATTTGATAAAAGGACCTCTGCTGTGTTCATAACCCCCAGGTGAAGGACAGAAAAATCTCTTGCTGCTTCCTCATCCTTGCTGGTCTGTCCCCTGAAATTCTGCTTCAGAAGGCCAGGAAAGACCCAGCAAAAGCTATCTCCTACACTCTCCACAGCAGCCAGGGGCTCTCTCTGTCTCTCTCACTCTCTCTGTCTCTCTCTCTGTCTCTCTCTCTGTCTCTCTCTCTCTCTCTCTCTACCTGTAAGGGGAGGTGGTGCCTGACCACTGTTGTGTGCTTAGCAACAAGAAGAAGGACTGAAAAAACTCACTGCTTCCTCCTGCCTGCTATTCTCTCCCATACATTGGTGATGGGAATGTTGCACTGGTGAAGGGGGGTGTTCTTTACATGACTGAAACCCAACCACAGTCATGTTTGTAAGCAAGGTGTTTAAATAAAGATATTTAAAAAAAGTAAAGAATATCAAATAAAATAAATTCTACTGAGGACGCCAAGAAAGACTCAGAAAAAAACAATCTCCTAGGGGCTACACAGCAACCAAGGGCTCCAGAAGAGAATGACAGGTCTGCTTCACTTTATGGCCACAGGAATTTTCTAACTAATAAACCCAACCATAATGCATAGAAAAAAATAACACTACAATTTTGACAATTTGGAAACAATATATGAAAGCAACAGGCACAGAGAATGACTATGGTGGATATGATGACCCCAAAATACCCAACGTCTAAATAGACTCTCAGATAAGGTGTTTAGAATAGAAATATGGAGGTTGTTCATTGAATTCAAAGAACGCATAGAACAAGCTTAACAGAACATAAATCTATAAAGCATAAAATCTAATCTTAAATAAAAAGACTTAAAAACTCAGTAGATGATTTGAAAACCACAATGGAAAGGCTCTCCAACAGGGTAACAACAGCCGAAGACAGAATCAGTGAGCTGGAAGATGAGTTACAGAACAACTCCATACAGCAGAAGATATTGAAAAAGAAACTTAAAGCAAATGATCAGAACATGAAAATGTACTCAAAGAATGTGAACAGATGAAAATAGAAGTCTTTGATAAACTCAACAGAAACAACTTAAGAATCATTGGAGTCCCAGAGGCCAGGAAGAATCAACAGTCAAAAACATCATTACAGAGTAATGATCATTACAGAGCTAAGGACTGCATGCAACTAAATTCTGCATGCCTGAAGAGTATCAGCTAGAAGATATCTGAAGAAAAGCATGCCAACATGCATTCTGGTCACAATGATGAGTCCCACAGATAGGGATAGAACACTGAAAGCAGGACGATCAAAAAGAGAAATTACGTTCAAAGGAGCATTCTTAAGATTTACATGTCACAAAAAACCCTCAAGGGCAGATGAGAGTGGTGGGATATTGTGACAAGACTGAATAAAATGAATGCTTCACCTAGAATACTGCACCCAGCCAGACTCACGTTCAGGCTTGAAGGAAGTATACAAAACTTCACAGATAAACAACAGGTCAGAAAATTTAGATACAAAATAAGACTTACAAGAAAAACTGAAAGGTCTCCTTTAAGACAAGACTGACAAACAGCCACACCAAACTTTGACACAAAGCTGACATTAAATCCTATGACAATTATCTCTCTCAAAGGACTAAATACACCAGTAAAGAGACACAGAGTGGCAAAGTGGATGAATCCAAAAAGCTAAATCAAACCTTTTGCTGCCTGCAAGTAACACACCTGAATAGTCAGAACAAACATAGACTCAAAATAAAAGGCTGGAGGAAAACCATCCAAGAAAGCAAAACCCTTAAAAAAGCTGGAGTGGCTATATTAATATCAGATGACACAAACTTTAGACTCAGAAAAGTTGTAAGGGACAAAGATGGACATTTCAAAGTAATCAAGGAATATGTGCAACAGGAAGAAATCACACTACTAAACATACTCGCAAAATATCTAATACAATTATTGAGAAATTTAAAAGAAGATATCAATCATAACACAATAATTGTGGGAGACCACAACACTACTCTGTCACCATTTGATAGGTCCACCAGACTAAAACACAACAAAAATATACTAGCCCTGAAAAGAGAAATAGAAGAAAGAGTATATATATGTATATATATATATATGTCACTACATCACCAGAAACCTGGATACATATTCTTCTTCAATGTACATGGGTTATTCTCCAGGATAAATCACATGCTGGCACATAAAGCATACCTTCATAAAATCAAAAGGAAAGAAATTGTGCAAAGTATTTTTGCTGATCACAAGGATCTGAAATTAGAGATGAAACACAAAGGGACACAGAAGAAAAATGTTAACACCTGTATATTAAACAGCCTACTGTTGTATAACTAATGGGTAAAAGATAAAATTAAATAGGAAAAATCAAAACATTCCTGGAAATAAATGACAATGAAGACACAAATTATCAGAATTTATAGGACACAGCACAAGCAGTACTGAAAGGAAAATTTATAGCTTTGCAAGACCTCATCAGGAAGGAAGAAAGGGCCTAGATGAATAATGACACAGCTTAAAATAATAAGAAAATGGTCAACAAAAGGAACCAAAAATAGGCAGACAGAAGGAAATATCAAAACTTAGAACAAAAATCAATGAAATAGAAATCCAAAATACAATCTGAAAGGTCAAAAAAATAACCAGAAGTGGTTCTTTGACAAAATAAACAAGACTGATAGACCACTGGCAAAATTCACAAAGATGATAAAGAGAGAAACTTGAAAATACATATTAGAAATGAAGAGGTTGAGATAACTACAGATATTGCAGAGATTCAAAGGTTAATCAGAGACTACTTTGAGAAACTATGCCACGAAACATGAAAACCTGGAAGATATGGATAAATTCTTGGATTCTTCTAACCTTCCAGGGTTGAATAAGGATAATGTAGCATATATAAACACCCCCATAACTATTGAGGAGATTAAAAGTCTGCCCAAATACAAAAGCCCAGGCCCAGATGGATTCACTTATGAATTCTTCCAAACCTTTCAAGAACTACTACCAATCCTGGTCTGGTGCATTCATGAAATTGAAAAATCAGCAGCACTTTCAAATATTTTTTATGAAGCCAACATCACCTTGATACCAAAACCATACAGAGATGATGAAAAAAATTACAAACCCATATCCAGATGCACACAGATTCAAATATCCTCAACAAAATTCTGGCAAATAGGATCAAATGCCTCATGAAGAAGGACATTCACCATGATCAAGTAGATTTGAACCCAAGAATGTAAGGATGGTTTACCATTTATAAATCAATCAACATAATACACAAAATCAAAAACAAGAAAGATAAAAACCATATAATCATATCAGCAGATCAGAGAAAGCATTGGATAAGGTCCAACACGCATTTTTTAAAATATGGAATGCTTCACGAATTTGCATGGCATCCTTACACAGGGGCCACACTAATCTACTCTGCATCATTCCAATTTTAGTATATGTGTTGCCGAAGTGAGCACCTATTCTTGATAAAAACTCTCATCAATATGGGAATGAAAGGAACTTTTCTCAATATAGTCAAGACCATCTGCGACAAGCAAATGGCAAATATTGCCCTCAATGGAGAAAAAAATAAAAGCCTTTCATCTAAAATCTGGTACAAGACAAGGCTGCCCTCTCTCACCACTCCGATTTTAACATAGTACTGGAAGTACTTGCTATAGCAATTAGACCAGAAAAATATATCAGGAGCAACCAGAAAGTAAAGGAAAAAGTCAAGTCTCACTGTATGCAGATGGCATAACACTATGTTTAGAAAACCTTAAAGACTACCAAAAAGCTTCTTGAAACAATAGATTCATATACCAAATTGGCAGGCTACAAAATTAACACACAAAAGTCAATGACCTTCTATGCACCAATAATGATAGAGTAGAAAAGGACATTAAGAACAACAACAGCAAAAAGAAAAAAGAAAAAGAAACAACCCATTTGGGGGCCAGAGAGATAGCATCGAGATTAGGCATTTGCCTTGCGTGCAGAAGATCGGTGGTTCGAATCCCGGCATCCCATATGGTGCCCCGAGCCTGCCAGGAGCGATTTCTGAGCCTGGAGCCAGGAATGACTCAGGAGCGCTGCAGGCTGTCACCCAAAAACAAAAACAAAAACAAAAAACCAACCCATTTACATTAGTGTCACATAAACTTAAATATCTCAGAGACAACATAGCAAAAGACGGGAAGGACCTATACAAAGAAAACGACAAAACACTGCTTCAAGAAATAAAAAGAGGACACAAGGTAATGGAGACACATACCCAGCTCATGAATTGGCAGGATTAACATCATCAGAATTGCAATACTCCCCAAAGCATTGTAAAGATTTAATGCAATCTCTCTAAAAATACCTATGACATTCTTCAAGTAAGTGGATCAAACACTCATGAAATTCATTTGGAACAATAAACACCCATGAAAAGCTAAAGCAAGCATTGGGAAAAGTAATATGGGAGACATTGCTTTCCCTAATTTTAAATTGTATTGCAAAGCAATAGTTATCAAAACAGCATGGTATTGGAATAAAGACAGATCCTCAGATCAGTGGAATAGACTTGAGTATTCAAAGACTTTTCCCCAGACACACAACCATTTAAATTTTTATAAAGGTGCAAGGAATCAAAAATGGAGCAAGGAAAGCCTCTTCAACAAGTGGTGTTGGAACAACTGGTTAGCCGCTTGCAAAAAAGTGAACTCAGACCCCCTGCTAATACCATGCACAAAGGTCAAATATAAATGGATTAAAGACCTTGATATTAGGCCTGAAACCATAAGGTATATAGAACAACCCATAAATAAAACACTTCAAGACATTGAGACTAACGGTATCTTCAAGGAGGAAACAGCACTCTCCAAACAAGTTGAAGCAGAGATAAACAGATGGGAATATATAAAGCTGAGAAGCTTCTGCACCACAAAGGAAATAGTGTCTAGGATACAATAGCCACCCACTGAATGGGAGAAACTATTCCCCTAAGATCCAAACTATACAAGGCACTGACAGAACTTTACAAGAAAAAAACAATCAAATTCCATCAAACAGTGGGGAAAAGAAATGAGCAGACAGTTTGTCAAAGAAGAAATGCAAATGACCAAAAGAAACATGAAAAAATGCTCCACATCACTAATCATCAGTGAGATTCAATTCAAAACAACAATGAGGTACCATCTCATGCCACAGAGATTGGCGCATATCTCAAAGAATGAGAACAAGCAGTGCTGGCGGGAATGTGGAGAGAAAGCAACTCTTATTCACTGCTGGTGGAAATGCCCTCTAGTCTAGCCTTTATGGAAAACAATATGGAGATTTCTCTAGAAACTGGAAATTGAACTCCCATATGATTCATTTATACCATTCCTAGGGATATGCCCTAGGAATAACAAAAATACAATTCAAAACTCCCTTCCTCACACCTATATTCATTCAGCACTATTTACAATAGCCAGACTCTGGAAACACCCAAGATGCCCTTCAACAGAGGAATGAATAAAGAAACTGTGGTACATAAATACAATTGAACATTATACAGCCATCAGGGGAGATGAAGTCATGAAATTTTCCTATACATGAATGTACATAGAATCTATTATTCTGAGTGAAGTAAGAGTTAGAGAGACACAGAATAGTCTCATTCTACTATGAATTTTTAAAAAAAAATTAAAGACATTATTGAAATAATCTCAGAGACAATAGAGTTAAGGACTGGAAGACATGCTTACAATATGAAGCTCACCGCAAAGAGTGGTGAATGCTGTTAGGAAAATAACTACACTAACAACTATCATACAATGCTAATGAATGATAGAAGTAGAATGCCTGTCTTGAATACAGGCAGTGGTGGGGGAGGAGAGAAGTGTCTTTTTGTGGGAATGTGGCACTGGTCCAGGGGGGTGTTCTGTTTTTGACTGAAACCCAACTACAACCATGATTATAACTATGGTGGTTGAATAATGATAAAAAGTACAAAAATGTATCTTCTCAAACTAACCTTATATTAAAAAACAATAAATTTATTTTAAGGCAAAAATAATAAAAAATAATAATCTATATTTAATTCATTCTATCACCTTAAAATAAAATTATGGATTTTGTTCTGAATAATATAATGGACTAAAGAATCAAATTTCTTAATGAGAACTATCCTTGCTTTTATGGAAGAGAGTCAATCTATCATGCTATAATATGCTTTTGATACTATGCTGATTTGATTTGTTTATGGGTTTTTTTGGGGGGGTGGCCACACCTGGTGGTGCATGGTGGTTACTCCTGGTTGTGCTCTAATTCACTGATGTTTTAATTAAAATTTTTGCTTTGTAATAAGTGAATGTCTAAGTGACTGGGTGTTCATCGGTGGGTACACAGTCTTAGTTACATTTTAAAATTAAGGTTTTGCTTTCATAAACTCAACATGAAAACCTATAGTTTCTCAAACAACATAAAATTATTTGTTCTTTGAAAAAAAGAACCCGCATATTGGGATTATTTGACTTGTAATTTTAACCCCATATGCACTAGTAGTAATGTGTGGCATTGTTGGTTTTGCATAGGCACACTAAAATGGGGGAAATCTTATTGTGGAAACAAGTTCTTATCTGATAGGAATGGGAGCACATACATTTTATATTGCAGTGAGGCCTTACACCCTGAACACTTGTCATAGTGGCTAGGCTTAGGTTTCAGATAACCGAACATTGGCCTTTCACCCCTGAAACTTAGATCCCATATATGGAATCAGCATGGTATTCTAAATCAGCACCAGGAGTCAATTTTCTACCATGGATGGCCCTAATGCTGCCTTGGTATTGATTTTCTCTAGAGTGGGATCACATGACACCTTGATGACATGGTAACAGCAACAACTTGCTTTCAGAGCAGGTCTCCCCACATTGCCACCTAGTAGTGAGATAAAACCAGAATACGCTCTGTCAACGTGAATTCAACATAGTATCTGTACAAAAATATAGGATCTCTAACTACAGAAACCTAACTGCAAAAACTGTGATCATGAAGAAATGTTACTGAGAACATAGAGAAAGAATTGGGGGTAGACAATTTACTATGCCTGGAGCCTATAATTGGTCTTAAACCAGGATGCTTCATGGATAAGTTCTCCCTGTTTTTAAGCCAAATGTCTCTCCCCATATTTTGCTGTGCCTATGCAAATAAACAAACAAACCTAAAAACCTGCCACACACCTTTTAATTAAATTGGATTTTTAATCTTTTATCTTTTAAATTGGGGTTAGTTACCCCCTCTTCATAGAACTTTGGAAAATGGATTACTTTATTTTACTACATATTCTAGCATTTTTCTATAAAAATAAGAAGAAAGAATCAAAGAAATGCTGGGGGCCAGGTGGTCTCAGATGCATTTGCTGGGAAACAAATAAGGACAGAACTAAATATCCAAGCCAAAGTTGATGATAATAGATGCAAGGGACCTAAAATTAAACAATCTAAACGTATAGGGGCCTGTTATACTGGCATGCCAAAGGATAAAGGGTCGTGGTATGGAATGCACTCTGGGTCCATTGGTGGAGGGAGGTTGACATTGGGGGTGGGAAGTCTACATGATTCATTGTTTATCAAATTCAAATATGAAATATCCTGTTGATCACAATTGTTTCAATAAAATAAAATTAAAAGATAATATTTGACAAAAGAGCCAAGAATTTGAAATGGAACAAAGAAGTCTCTTCAACAAATGATGTTGGAACAAATGGATAATCACCTTTAAGAAACTAAAGATTTCACACCTTACACAAAAGTAAACTCAAAATGGATTACAGACATTAAAATCATACAAGAATCTATAAGTTAATTGAGGAAAATATACAGAACACTTCAAGACTTATACATCAAAGAAGTCTTTGATGATAGAATGCCAATGTTAAGAGCTATAGTTTCAAACCTAAATAAATGGGACTACATAAACTAAGAAGTTTCTATATGGTAAAAGTGTTTCACTGGTTAAAACTAGAAGACAGCTAATGGGGTGGGAAAATGTTTGCATTCAACACTTCAGATAATGGGTTAATATCTAGGATACACAAAACTCTCAGAAAGGTTAGCTCCACAAAACCTAATAAAGCCATAGAAAAATGGGAATAAGAAATTAATAGACATTTCTCTGAGGAAGACCAACAAATGGGCAATATACACATGAAGACAAGTTCACCATCACTCATCATTAAGGAAATCCAAATAAAGACAAAGAGGTACCACCTTACACCAGTGAGGATGGCACACATCAAAAACAATGAGACCAATCGCTGTTGTGATAAGAAAGGAACTCTCATCCACTGCTGGTGTGATTGTTGCCTGGTCCAACTCCTATGAAAAAATGATATGGAGGGTGCTCAGTAAACTCAGAATGGAGCTGCCATATGACCCAGAAATTGCACTCCTGGGTATCTATCCCCAATATAGAAAGACATTAATCCAAAAATATGTATGCACACCACTAATCATTTCAGTACTAAGCACAACAGGCAAGATTTGGAATTAATGTAGATGTCCAACAACAGATGAGTGGATCGTGAAGATGTGGTATTTATACACAATGGAATACTACATAGCAGTTAGAAACAATATAATCATGCAATGTGCAGCAACATGGATGGAAATAGAAAATATTATATTAAGTAAGCAAGAAGAATAAATACAGAATGATAGCACTTATTTGCAGTATTTAGAATATATAGACCATATATGCATATAAGACTTCATAAGAAACACAAAGGTCTAAATGGCAGAATCTCTGAACACCATGGGTGCCGGGATATAGAAAGTAGAAGCGATCAAATCAAGCAGAAAGGGGGAAACACAGAGCCTCTAAAATATTTGTTGGTTGGCTGGTTGGTTGGTTTTCTGTTTTGTTTTTGGGCCACAACTGCGACGCTCAGGGGTTACTCTTGGCTGTGTACTTAAAAATTGGTCCAGGGTTGGGGGACCATATGGGATGCTACGCATCAAACTCAGGTTCATCCTGGTTCAGCCTTATGCAAGGCAAATTCCCTACCACTGTGCTTTCGCTCCTGAGCCAGATATTTTATACCATAGAGAAACCAGCAACAATGGAAACAGCTGGTTAGAGTGAACAGATATTCAATCAATCTGTCAATTCAAAGGCCTATAATAATGTTCTAATCTAATGTATTTATCCAGAGAATTAGGTGCAGAATATGACTGGTAGACACGAACTCCCACTGCAATGCTTACTATCAATATATTCTAATGCCTTAATTTTATTAGGTATAAAATAACTCTTCAGCTTCTTTGTCCACAGTAGTTCATGGAGATATAGTGTGGACACCTAATTTTGCAATTCAGCATGCAAACATACCCATATCCTTTTGATTATGTCTTCTATTAGGAGCCAAACAATATGATAATTGAGACCACCAAATCAGATAACTGTGCACTACAGACTTAAGTTACAAGTCCCAGTCATTGAGTACATTTTGCAAACTATTATTATCATATTTTTTCCTTTTTTCATTTTTCTTTCTTCTTTCTTCTTTTGTCCTTTTATTCTTTTTTCTTTAATTCAACCTTTGTTACTATTCTATCATAAAGCCCATGCTGTCAATTTTTTTAATAAAGGAATAGCAATGCACAAGACACAGCAGATGATACTACATAGAATAGACCACTCATATACTGCTCATACCATATTTTGTACTCTAGACATAAAAATAATGCTTATCCAAATAAGTTCAGCCACAATATAATCCAGAAAGCTTCATTTAGCAAAGTTCACTCCTGCAATTGATGAAGTGCCTAGAAATTGGAAAGCCTTCCCACTCCGAGGTGTCAATCCAAGTACTTTTTTCTTTTTACTTATTTTTATTTATTTTCCCTCTTCTCTTTTATTTTTATTAATTTCTAATTTTCTTTCTTTCCTAATCTATATTTTAGCTATTTATCTTTTTTTAAATTCAATTATTTTTTAAATATTCAGACCAGTCCTATGAGGGTCAGGCCTCCAATAACTTAAAAATAGATCTCTAATGTCTGTCTATAAGTGGGCATGAGTTTGTATACCGTGGACTCCCCTATGTCTGCCCAATCTATATTGTAAACAATCCATGCCTTTATTGTATATAACCCTTCTTATATATTATCCCTCCTCTCCCCTTTAGAACTCCTATTCTCTCATCCTCCCAATTCTGATCAATTATCCCTCCTTATTTCACCCTCGTTACCTTCAGTTCCTAACTTACTAGGTACTGAGACCAACCTCCTGCCCCAATAAGCCAATACCCATCTCTTAATGTGAAAGGACACCTGCTCAGTCCCACATCTTGTGCCCAGGAAAGAAGTTGCAACCACAACTCCTGTTGACTCATTCTAAGTGGCCCTTCTTCTCTCACACACACTTGCATGCTACCAGATTCAGTCCCTGAAGTACCCTCAGATTAAGGACACTACCTGATCACTTCATTGTTGGAAACTATCTCAAGCTCAATAAGAAAACGGTGTGGGATGAAAATTCGACCTGGATCTCATCCCACCCAAGAATATCTCAAAAGACTTAATGGGGATATATATTTTTTTTCTTTGTATGCTTAATAACTCAATAGGTATACCTCTTAGTGTGTTTATTTCCAAAAGTAAAGGTAGCTCCTCCTTTTTATTATAAATATATACATATTTTGTTTTAATTTCATTTGTTTTAGTTCTGCTTGGTATAAAATTATAGAAGAAAAAGTATTTCTTGGAATAAAAGTTCAGGTCAAAATCAGGGCACAGAGATCGTCTAGCCAGTCATTCTTCTTTTTTTTTAAGAATTTTTTTTATTTAAACACCTTGATTACATACATGATTGTGTTTGGGTTTTAGTCATGTAAAGAACACCACCCATCACCAGTGCAACATTCCCATCACCAATGTCCCAATTCTCCCTCCTCCCCACCCGACCCCCGCCTGTACTCTAAACAGGCTCTCCATTTCCCTCATACATTCTCAATATTAGCAGAGTTCAAAATGTAGTTATTTCTCTAACTAAACTCATCACTCTTTGTGGTGAGCTTCCTGAGGTGAGCTGGAACTTCCAGCTCTTTTCTCTTTTGTGTCTGAAAATTATTATTGCAAGAATGCCTTTCATTTTTCTTAAAACCCATAGATGAGTGAGATCATTCTGCGTTTTTTTCTCTCTCTCTCTCTCTGACTTATTTCACTCAGCATAATAGATTCCGTGTACATCCATGTATATGAAAATTTCATGACTTCATCTCTCCTGACAGCTGCATAATATTCCATTGTGTATATGTACCATGGTTTCTTTAGCCATTTGTCTGTTGAAGGGCATCTTGGTTGCTTCCATAGTCTTGCTATGGTAAATAGTGCTGCAATGACTATAGGTGTAAGGAAGGATTTTTGTATTGTATTTTTGTGTTCCTAGGGTATATTCCTAGGAGTGGTATAGCTGGATCGTATGGGAGCTCGATTTCCAGTTTTTAGAGGAATCTCCATATCGCTTTCCATAAAGGTTGAACTAGACGGCATTCCCACCAGCAGTGGATAAGAGTTCCTTTCTCTCCACATCCCTGCCAACACTGTTTATTCTCATTCTTTGTGATGTGTGCCATTCTCTGGGGTGTGAGGTGGTATCACATCGTTGTTTTGATTTGCATCTCCCTGATGATTAGTGATGTGGAGCATTTTTTCATGTGTCTTTTGGCCATTTGTATTTCTTCTTTGTCAAAGTGTCTGTTCATTTCTTCTCCCCATTTTTGATGGGATTAGATGTTTTTTCTTGTAAAGTTCTGTCAGTGCCATGTATATTTTAGAGATTAGCCCCTTATCTGATGGGTATTGTGTGAATAGTTTCTCCCACTCAGTGAAGGGCTCTTGTATCCTGGGCACTATTTCCTTTGAGGTGCAGAAGCTTCTCAGCTTAATATATTCCCATATGTTAATCTCTGCTTTCACTTGCTTGGAGAGTGCAGATTCCTCCTTGAAGATGCCTGTAGTCTCAATGTCCTGGAGTGTTTTGCCTATGTGTTGTTCTATATATCTTATGGTTTTGGGTCTGATATCGAGGTCTTTAGTCCATTTGGACTTTACCTTCATACATGATGTTAGCTGGGGGTCTAAGTTCAATTTTTTGCAAGTGGCCAGCCAGTTGTGCCAACACCACTTGTTGAAGAGGCTTTCCCTGCTCCATTTAGGGTTTCCTGCTCCTTTATCAAAAATTAGGTGATTGTATGTCTGGGGAACATTTTCTGAGTATTCAAGCCTATTCCACTGATCTGAGGGCCTGTCCTTATTCCAATACCATGCTGTTTTGATAATTATTGCTTTGTAGTAAAGTTTAAAGTTGGGGAAAGTAATTTCTCCCATATTTTTTTCCCAATGATTGCTTTAGCTATTCAAGGGTGTTTATTGTTCCAAATAAATTTCAAGAGTGCCTGATCCACTTCTTTGAAGAATGTCATGGGTATCTTTAGAGGGATAGCATTAAATCTGTATAATGCCTTGGGGCGTATTGCCATTTTGATGATATTAATCCTGCCAATCCATGAGCAGGGTATTAGTTTCCATTTCCACGCGTCCTCTCTTATTTCTTGGAGTAGAGTTTTATAGTTTTCTTTGTATAGGTCCTTCACATTTTTAGTCAAGTTGATTCCAAGATATTTAAGTTTGTGTGGCACTATTGTGAATGGGGTTGTTTTCTTAATGTTCATTTCTTCCATATTACTATTGGTGTATAGAAAGGCCATTGATTTTTGTGTGTTAATTTTGTAGCCTTCCACCTTGCTATATGAGTCTATTGTTTCTAGAAGCTTTTTCCTAGAGTCTTTAGAGTTTTATATGTAGAGTATCATGTCATCTGCGAACAGTGAGAGCTTGACTTCTTCCTTTCCTATCTGGATTCCCTTGATATCTTTTTCTTGCCTAATCGCTATAGCAAGTACTTCCAGTGCTATGTTGAATAGGAGTGGTGAGAGAGGACAGCCTTGTCTTGTGCCAGAATTTAGCGGGAAGGCTTTTAGTTTTTCTCCATTGAGGATAATATTTGCCACTGGCTTGTGGTAGATGGCCTTAACTATATTGAGAAAGGTTCCTTCCATTCCCATCTTGCTGAGAGTTTTGATCAAGAATGGGTGTTGGACCTTATCAAATGCTTTCTCTGCATCTATTGATATGATCATGTGGTTTTTATTTTTCTTGTTGTTGATGTTGTGTATTATGTTGATAGATTTATGGATGTTAAAACATCCTTGCATTCCTTGGATGAAACCTACTTGATCATAGAGGATGATCTTCTTAATGAGGCATTGAATCCTATTTGCCAGGATTTTGTTGAGGATCTTTGCATCTGCATTCTAGCCAGTCATTCTTACCCCAAAATTCATCAGCAGTATAAAAAGGCACCATCCCCTTTTGCATAGGCATACAAAAAAGGGTAAAATCTTATGTATAGAAATAAGCTCTTATCTACTAGGGATAAGAACCCATAAATTTTATAATATAGGGTTGCTTTCCACCTTGAACATGTATCACGGTGACTCGACTTAGACTCCTTGTGATTGGACAGCAACCATCTAACCCCAAACCCCTCATCCTAACCCTAGAACCAACACAGTTTTCTGCAATTGCAACAGCAATCAAACTCCCCCCATCTCTTGGGAGTCCCTAAAACCACTCTGGCACCAACTTGCACCAAGTTGATACAACATCCTGATAACGAGGAAACATCAACAATTTGGTTTAAGAGAAGGTTGCCCTACCTCATCATCTAGCAGTAAGATAAAATTAGAAGGCACCTCATCCTTTGATCTGTGCAGAAACCACATCACTAATCTCAGAAGACTGACTTTGATAACCGCAACTGAGCAGAACTTCTGGAATCATAAGAAAGGCTCTATCCTAGGCTTTGTCCTAAAATCTGTACAAAATTCAGGATCACTAATTACAGAAGATTGACTAAAACAACCACGACAGAGCAGAACTTCTAGAACCATAAAGACTCTATCTTAGACCTTGTGCTATCACCTGTGAAGATAACATTATTTTTAATTACAGAGGAGTGATTTTGTCAACCAGAACTGACCATAATGTTTCCTAGCACCATAAAAAGACATTGAGGTTAGATAATAAGCATGTCCGGAGCCTGTAGCTGTTCCCATGACAATATGCTTTAAGTGTGGAGAAATCCTGTATCTCTTAGGCCAAGGGATTTTTTTTAAATTTCCCCAATACTTACCATGTCTATGCAACACACACACACATTTGCCACACCAGCCCTCCTTCCTTTTTTCTTTTATTTTTCCCAATTTTCTTTGTTGTTGTTGTTGTTGTTGTTTATTGCTTGCTTTGGTGCCTTTTCTTTACTTTTTCTTTTTCCTTTCTTCTTTTAAATTGATATTGATAGCTCCTAGACAGACTCCTCCCAGCTTTCCTTTTTTGCCCCCAACATAACCATATAACCTAAATTATCTTATTTTGCCTCAAAAATTGAGGGTAAAACAAGTGGATAGTACCAGGAATAAAAAGTAACATAAACAATGAGTGGAAATAAAAAATGATCAGACCTAAATATCAAACCCAAAGTCAATGACAACAGAATCAAGATACCCAATCTACAAGTTATATACAAAGGGGACTTGTTACACTGGCAGTCCAGGGGCATAGGGGGGAGGTATGGAATGCATGCTGGGAATAGGGGCATAGGGAGGACAACACTAGTGGTTCACTGTCACTATGTACCTAAATATAACTGTAAAAGACTTGTATTTCACATTGGTCACAATGTGAATTTAAAAAAAGAAAAAGAGAGAGATTGAAGTCAAATGCCTGCCCCCAAAGGTAGGTGGGGAGGGTGAATGGGAGGAAAGAGGGCATCAGGGAAAGTGAGAGGGAAACTCTTGGTATAGGTGGCAGTATGTGTGCACTGGTGAAGGTTATTATACATTGTATAACTATAACTCAATCATGGATAACCTTATCTGTGTAAAAAACTGTATTACAAACAACCTTGTAACCATGGTGTTTATATAACAATATATTTATAAAAAAGAAAAAGGAAAGATAGGGAGACAGACAGACAGAGAAGTAAAATGCCTGCCCCAGATTCAGTCATGGGGGGGTAGGTGGGAGGAGAACTGGAGACACTGGTGGTGGGAGAAGTGCATTGGTGAAGAGTGATATACATTCAATGACTAAAACTCAAGTGTGAACAATTTTGAAACCATGGTGCTTAAATCTCCGAAGTCATATGCAAAGCATAAACTAAAAATATTTAAATAAAGTATAGATGAGTAAAGAGAGCAAAGGAACACTTATGCAATCTTTTAGATATATATGTTGGTATAATTACTTGAGAAAAAATTGCAATCACCTTTTATTAATAATTTTTTATTTAAGCACCATGATTACAAACATGATATATAGTTGGGTTTTAGTCACAAACAGAACACCCCCCTACACCGTGCAGCATTCCCATCCCTACTTGCCCTCGCTCCTTCCCATCCCCTGCCTGTATTTGAGACAGGCGCTCTACTACAGTTATTTGTTTAAGTTCATTAAGCTGGTTTTTTTCTTTCTTAATGGATGTATGTTAAAAATACAGTAGTAAAGGTGTGAAAGTGGCAATCGCTGTTGTTTGCATAGGCCCAGCAAAATGTGGAGAAAACGGAAAAAAATCCTTGGTCTGATTACAAAAAGGCTTCACCCCAAAAGTTTATTGGCATAAGACCAACTCTGGGCTCTAGACATACCAGTCTGTCCAAGCTCTGAGTCATTCTTCATGGTCCCGGTGACGCTTTTTCTGCACTTCAGCTGTTGTTGGTATCAGGTTCCTGTATTTAAAGATTCTGGATTCTGTGCATTTCCTTCATCAAAGTCAGGCTGATGTGGAGCATCCTCTAATTTCACCTCACCATTAGATGCAGAGAGACCTGTCCTGCAAACATGTGTTGAGAACCCTCCTTGGAGTAAATCAAAGTCAGAGCAGTGGTAGGGTCTTCCCTGGTAGAGGTTTGCATCCTGGTAATGTTATAGTCAATTGTGGTTGTTTCCAGAGATGGTATCCATGGTTCAGAGGTGAATGGGCAATGCCCGTTCTTCAGAGGCCTGAGTCAAGTCATTGTGCCAATGTCCAGGGTATAAGGCCTAACTGAGTTACAAAATTTGTGTTTCCATCTCTATTAGATAAGAGCTTGTTTTCATATGTAATAATTTCCCATTTTAATGTGTCTATGCAAAAGAGAAACAATGCCACAAGATATTGTTTGTACATCTGGAGGTTGAGAGAGCAAGTCCAACATTTCCCGTAGCTTGGTTCTAACATGAATTCTATACAGAGATACTCTTCTACCAGCATTGCTTATCGAACAAATTTCAAAGAGGAAAAAACAAACAAACAAACAAACAAAAAAACCAGCAGGCAAAATTGTCATTGTATAAGAAGATGTTCAAAGAGAGTTACAGATGTTAAGGAAATACATCAAAGATATACAAAACAGGTACACATGTCCCTTTTATGTTTTAGAGATAGTCACGCGGGGGGGGGGGGTGTTGTTTTCGTGACATCACTTTGGTCTTTGAGTTGGCCACCTGGAGTCTGTAAACAGCTCCCAGCACTACCATATCAAGAAATGTCTATGAGTGCGGTGTCTCAAAACTGATTATGGTAGCTAGGACAGGGGCCTAGTGAAGGGATTTGGAGGTAGAAATTCGTAGATAATAAAATTGGTAGGAAGAGAGTATTGGTTTCTTCTCAGGCAGAGAGTCTATTTTCCCATTTTGGGAGCTGACTGGCAGTTAGCTTAAGAGGATATGAGTCTGCTTCATATGGAGCAAAGACCCCATGAAGCTTCTGGGTCCCAGAGAGGAGTTCAGATCCTTAACTGTGCTGGAAGCCAGAAGATCAGCAGTTTCCTCCCCCAACCCAGTGCAGGATGGGGGAGGCCTGGGGCCACCTTCAAATTGCTCACTGGAACCCACTGGGCTGGGTTCCACCCCAAGCAGCGGGTGGCCCAGGTTACCCCTGGGGTCTGGGAGGAAGGAGGGAGAAAGCTGTGGGCGGGGGGAACCGGAGGCTGTATCCTCCCTGAGCTTGGCCAGAGAGCCTACAGCATGGAGCCACACTGTCCCCATGTTACCTGCTGAAGCTTCTGGGTCCCTGAGATGATTTCAGATCCTTAATTGTGCTGGAAGCCAGAAGATCAGCAGTTTCCTCTCCCAACTTGGCGCAGGATGGAGGGAGCCTGGAACCACCTTCAAAATGCTCACCGGAACCCACCAGGCTGGCACCCCAAGAAGCAGGCAGCACAGGGTACCCCTGGCATCCTGGAGGGAGGATGGACAAGGCTGTTGCGGGGAGCCGGAAGCTGCATCCTCCCCTGAGCTTGACCAGAGGAGCCTACCAGAATTTACAATCATCTTAAAGTTTTAAATGAACGTATCTATGATGTGACAATTTTACCCCACACAGAAACATATATATATGCACAAAACTATTTTATATACAAATTATGTTATATTATTAATATCTAATGCACACTAAATTACATATTCATTTTCTGTTATAACTGTAATATTATTTTATAATAAAAATCCTGGAGCTGGAGCAGTGGTACAGACAGTAACAAGTCTGCCTTGCCTGCATTAGCCTAGGATAGACTGCAGTTTGATTCCCTGGCATCCCATATGGTCCCCCAAGCCAGGAGCAATTTCTGAGGGCATAGCCAGAAATAACCCCTGAGCATCACTGAATATGCCCCCCCAAAAATACAAAAAAGAAAAAAGAAAAACAGAAAGAAAATCCTGCCAATAACCCAAACTTCCACTGGCAGAGAAGTAATGAATAAATTTGAACACACCAAGTGGTGTAAGAAGATGGGAAGATTGGTTTGGTCATGAGTGGGATTCTGGGATTTATGATTTATGAAAAAATTTCAGGACAGGAAAAATTGATCAGAGTGGAACAAATACTTTGTAATTAGGAGCCACAGGTTTGATCCCTGGCACTGCTAGTGTCTAGTGCCCTGAACCACCAAGAGTGACACCCCCATCACCAAACAGGAGTAGCCCCCAAGCATTGTGTCCCCAAAACAAACCCAGAAAGACTTCAGAAAGTTAGCTTCTGCTTCTGCCACATAAAGTAATTTGAAAATATGATTAACAGTGAGAAGTTGGCTCTCAACATACATGGAATCTGCCAGTGGCATGGTCTTGGACCATACAGCATTCAAAATGATAAAATATGCAACTTCTTTCTATATAAATTACTGGATGCTGGTAAGCTACCCAATATATAAATTAGTAATAGCAGGCTAAATAAACTTGGCACTGTCTGTTAAATCTTTAAGCCTGGGGCTGGTGTGGTAGCACAGTGGTAGGGCATTTGCGTTGCACCTAGATGACCCAGGACGAACCCGGGTTCCCATGTTGAAATGGGATCCCCAGCATTCCATATGGTCCCTTGAGCCAGAAGTGATTTCTGAGCACAGAGACAGAAGTAATTCCTGAGTGCTGCTGGGTGTAACCAAATACACACACACACACACACACACACACACACACACACACACATATTAGCCCTATATTAGCCTCCGGCAATTTTTCTTGTGAGGATATGACTTGGCTTATGATAGTTTACAATAAAAAAAACTTTGAGAGGACCCAGAGGTACAAGGGTTTAAAGTATTTGTCTTGCATGTGCCCTACTCTAGTTTTGGACCCACCACCATGTGACCTTTTGAGCACCAGTAGTTGAGATCCAGCACCATGCCTCCCTAAAAAAAAAAACAATCAAAGTTAATCCAAACACTCCTTCAATACTTGTTTCCTTTTTATATAATTACTTTAAGCACGTGATTACAAAATGGCACATGATTGAGTTTCAGTCATACACTTTACACCGCCCTTCATATTTCCGGACACCAATGTTCCCAGTTTCTCTCCCAACCACCCCCACCTGCTTCCTGAGCAGGAATTTTATTTACTTCTCTACTATTCTCTCAAAATAAGGGTGAAGAGCTATTGTTAAATGTAGACATAATGTAGTTATAAAACAAGTATGAAAAGTGGAAGCTCTAAGAAAATCAGAGTAAGTTATTTGTTTGTCCTATAAAGGGTGAATGGAAAATATTTTACAATAGAATTCTGGGATATGGTGGGCAGAGAAAAGCAGCTAATGTAACATTGCTTGTGGTAGAGAACCAATAGACAACATTCAAGAACATCTGGGCTATGAAAATAGGAATGTATTTGCATTAGGATCCAAGAATTTCTGGAAAAAATGATAACAATTTGGAATATGAAGCCAAGCTCCCAAATACTTATTCAGTACTTGAAAATACAACCTTGAAAATAAAAGTACAGAAACTGTATATTGCTATTGGGAACCGCATGATCCAGTGATGAGAAAGGAAATATATGGAAATGTAATAGGACCAGCTCCTCATCAAACTTTTAGGTTATTTAATCTAAAATTTAGAACAGAGAGACAAAAAGACCTGTAACAGGAAATAGAGTATTTTTCAGTATATGCTGTATTAACAGCTGCAATGGAACATATGGAAGAGTAAGAAGAAATATAAATCAAGTGAATTGGATCAAATTTCAAACACTTTAAACTATAAGTTTTTTGGTAAGTTCTTCAATTTCTTTGTTCATGTTTATTCATCTCTAAAACGTCCCTAATAATCCATCTCTTTTAATATCATTCCAAAGACTGACTTGGATGTCTTATTTCCCTCCTTCTCTGGGTTCTCCTCCTCTCCAAAAATCTATTCCTTAAAGACAGCTAGACACACTCTAATCACCATCTTTTCTGATCAAGTATAACAAACTCCTAACACACTCTCCAAAAATCTTGCAGCTCTGAAATTTAACTCCGTGTATTAAATACTACTTTATAATCATGATAAATATTAATGATGTCTTAAATAGCTTTTTATAGTTCCTACTCCACTGTTTTGTTATAGACCATTAAACAGTTTTTACATTCCATTGGTGGGTGAAGTTGTCTTTGCTTTGCTTTTACTGTGCCATATTGGTTTGTTAACCATGTGGGAAAACTCCCAGATGAAAGGCCCTTCATCAAAGCAAGACATTAGTATTCTATCTTTTTTTTAAAAGAATTTACTCTCTAGGCATATGGAATTGAATCTAATTAAGGGCATTTGCATCATTTAGTTCTAGCAAAAGCAAGACTGTCATTCTGTCATACTAATTTTATTTCTGTCACCTTAATGTTTAATGGCTGGATCTAAAAAACTAGGATGGTTGGCCATGCAGGAGAATAGTAAGAATGGCTTTGTGAAAAGTACTACTGTTCATAATAGTGACTGACTATCTGAGGGGTTCTCTGTTCTAACTGCCAGAACAGTCCATATCACTTTCGCATAATACAGTGCAACCACAGGAAACAAACAAAACAACCCATACTCAATAGACCAATAGAGCACTAAGAGACACTGTAACTTCTTTCTGGCCAAAAAATCAGGAGCAGGAATTACAGAGTACCCAGACAGTAAATAACTGTTACCTTAGCTTGAAGAAAAACAATGAAGAACAAACACCACAGAAAGGAGTTAACTCTCCAAAATAAATAATCAAATTTTCATGACCCTAGACATATCACTCCCTTGCTGAAAATTCTCTAAGATTTATACCAAGGATTTCAAAAAACAAAACTGCTAGTATATGATAAACAGCAACTGATGTAGGCTGTGTGTGAGAAACAAGTATGTAGTGGCAGGACTGATTGCTGTGAGTAGACAGTATTGCCTGATATCCTGACCAGTACAGAAAAAACAAAACGTTGTATCTTTTCCATTTGATTTTAAGTAATTCAAACTTAAAATGCTGTATAATTCAACATTCTGCAGAAGAAACGAAAGCCAACCGGATGAAGCCTGTCATTTTGTACCTTCTTCACATGCCCAGAATTAAAACAAACAAACAAAAACAGAGATGTCAGCATACACAGATGTGAGGAAATTTCTACAGCATACATATAAATGTGGAGATATGTCTGCAGTGTATGTGTTTATGTGAGAATATGTCTACAGTGTATGAATACATGGGAAGATGTTTACAGTGTACTATACATGTAAGGATGTCTGCAATGTACTATACATGTGAGGATGTCTGCAGTGTACATATATGCGAATATGTCTATAGTGTGTGTATATATGTGATGATATGTCAATAGTGTATGTATACATATTCATGTATTGGTGTGTATATATGTAGAAAATGAATATGCATAATGGATAATTTTCAAATAAAGACAAAAATGTATAATATATCATTTATATTATCTATCCTACACTCTGTGTTTTGGAGGGTTTTCGGAGCCATGTCTAATACCCTCTGGGTCTACTCTTACCTCTGTGCTTAGGAATCATATGTGGTGCCAGAGACCAAACTGAGAATGGCTGTGTGCTAGGCAAGCACCTTAAACCCTGCACCATCTCTCTGGTTCTTATATTTTATGTTTATAACCACTTGTGCAGGGGCAAAGCTGAAGTGTTACCTACTAGTAACTGATAAAATTATTTAACAAATATGTAATGTCAGCAAGACTATCCATCAATTTTAAACTACTTATTTAATTGATTCTAGTAACATCTGTGCATATACGAACATACAGTCAATCACTAATTAATAAAATTGTAAGATATTCTACTTGGAATTAAGACATGATAGATTCTGGTATGTCCTATTCCTGAAAAACTTCACCATTCTCACATGAAATGTTTTTTCAGCGGTAACAACTCAAAAGACTCAATAATATACATCAAATACCCCAGAATTTAGTTGAAAATGAAGATAACTAACTAATGTAATATATAACTTCCAAATTATCAGATGTTTAAAATACAAAATTGCTCTAAGTGACTATGTTTTGCTTATAAGGATAAAAATTATTAGTATAATCTTTCACTCACTTGATGACACAAACTAGCCTCAGGAAAATTCCATAAAATAAATTTTAAGGGCCTGAGCAGTGGCTCAAGAGGTACGGCGTTTGCCTTGCATGTGCTAACCTAGGACAGACGATGGTACTATCTCCTGGTATCCCATATAGTTCCCCAAGCCATAGACATGTTATGTTCTAAGCACATAGACAGGAGTAGCCCCTGTGTGCCACCAAGTATGGCCCAAAAACAAAAAATTATTTTTAATTCTTAAGTAATGTAACAATATAACACGAATCTTCTCCCAGGGTGAAATTTTCAAACATTTAAGTTATTTAGATGTCTGATATATAGAATAGTTTTAGACATCTTATTCTTTATATTTTTATTCAATTCAGTAAAATCTAATAAAAAGGCAATGAAATTTTTAGCATCTCTTGGAAGTATGTGGGTATACAAATGTATGAGTTTAAAACAAACGAACCTTTACAATGGTAAAGATTCTTACCATTTCCTCATGAATGAATTTTTCAAAATTGGTTCATCGGATAATTAACAACTGGCCTGAAAGAGCCACTTTGCATATTGTGCAAATTTGTGTACTAAAGCTGAAATAAACATTAAATAAGAAGTTTAAAAACACTTTCTTCTACCTCCTGTTGTAATCTTATACTGGAAAAATAATAAAGGTGTTCATATTATGGAGCTTACAAATAAATACAACAGAAGAAGGAGTTGCCTAGTCAAGAAATGCTGGCCTGGGTTGTGGAAATCTCCATGCAGTAATATCTACAAATATACATTATTTCTCACTGCAAAAAAGTCAGAGTTCCTCTGGTTCAACTAGTCTCAAGTGACAAGTGTCTGTGCTTTACAATTTAGACACAGCTACAAGGACACCAATAGGTGTTCTTTTATTTTGTACCCAGTTTTGCCTAATACTGACAAAATTATTATTGAGCATGTACCAATGTGATAAAATCATCCTAACTGTAATATTGAACAGCTTTCTAACAGGGATAGGTGAGTATATCCAAGGGAAAAATGGCTTACTTTCTCCATCATTTTAAGATATATTTAAGTAAAAATATAACCCCATCAAAAAATGAGGGAAAAAATGAATAACAGACATTGCTTCAAAAAATAGAAACACATGCCCAAAGGCACATGAAAATTCTACTCGTCACTAATCATCAGCTAGATGCAAATCAAAACAACAATGAGATCACATCTCACACCACAGAGACCATCACATATCACAAACGCACACACACACACACACACACACACACTAACAACCAATGGTGGCGTAGATGTAAAGAGAAAGGGACTCTCATTCACTGCTGGTGGTAATTTGGAAAACAATATTGACATTCCTCAAAAAGCTATAAATTGAGATTTATATGACCCTCTAATGCCACTCCTAGGGATATCCCCCAAGAAAACAATAAAAATTTTCCCTCTGCAGTCCTATGTTAACTGTAGTTCTATTTATAATAACCAGAATCTGGAAACAACCCAGATGCCCTACAACAGCTGAAGAAGCTGTGAAACAAGGAATCCTATGCAGCATTAGGAAAAAATGAGGTCATAAAATTTGCTTATATATAGATAAACATGAAGACTATTATGTTGAGTACAACAAGTCAGAATAAAAGGATATTAATAGGCTAAAATAATCTTACTCATGTGTGGGGTATAAGATAAACAAGAAATAGTTTGGTAATAATACTCAGAGACAATAGAGATAAAGTACAGGAAGTCCAGCCCAGGATAGAAAATTCACCACAAAGAACAGTAGGTGTAGCTAGAGTAGAGAAGGGTCAACTTGGACAATAATAGATATAACTGATCAGTCTGGACAAGAACTCAGCGCTGAAAGAGGGGAAACTAACAGTCAAGGCACCCCTCCATTAACAATAATGCAAACCGCAAAGTGAAAAAGAAAAAAAAAAGAGATAGAGTGAGATAGAAGCAATTTTCCTTTCCTAAAGTAAGGCAAGATTGGAAGTAGGGGGTACATGGGAAATATATCTTTGATAGAACGGTGCACCACTGAAGAATTGTATGACAACTCCAACAATGAACACATTTGAAACCACAGAGCTTAAAAAAAGCAATGTAATTTTTTTAAGTTTTTTTTTTTGAGATAGAATGAATAGAAATAATATCCAGGGCACATTTTCATCCCGCACCATGGTCTTGTGGAGTCTGAGAAATGGTTTGCAGCAGTCAGGGATCAGGTCGTGTCCTCAAGCTTAGGGTCCCTCTAGAGCTGAATCTGATAGGAAGCAGCAGTCCACATTAATGGGAGATGGGAATGGTGCCAGGTATCAAAATGGGTGCAAGTTATTGACTTAAAGTTAGAGTTTGAGAAAACTAGCAGGCCAGCAAAAGCAAACATTTCTCTCCAAAAACAAAAATCCTGTTTTGACAACCTCTGCAATGGCCTCTGTCCAATCCAAAATTCTTAGATTTACAAAGAAGCAGGAAGATACCAGCCTTATGAAAAGCATTAAATTAGTAGAAAATGACCAGGAAATAGCCCAGATAATGAATTAAAAATTCCAAGATATGTCAGCAATTATTACAAAGACAATTGAAGATTTGAGAGAAGATCTGAAGTTAATGTTTGAAGACATGAAGAAATATCTTCTGAATGAAGTGATGAAATTTTAGGAACATATGCAATTTCCGAAGTGAAAAATTCCAAGAAAGCCAGTACAAGAAAAAAATGGCAGCCTCAACCAAGCTTAAATGGGGCTTTGGGGCTCCTGCTGCCACCAACAGCCTTTCTTCTTGTTTCTCCCAGACTCCAGAGCCATTCCTGGGCGCCCACCCAGGGGGCCAGTGAGGCGGGTGCCCCGGAAGACTTTAAAGGGGACCCCAGGCCTTCACCAACTGCCACCCAGCACAAGAGGGGTGGGTTTGGGGAAGAGGCTGGCGAATTTCCAGCTCCGAGCTGACTGTCAAACTATTTTTTGTTCTGGGAACCAGAAGCTGTTGCTGGCATGGGGATCTGAGAAGCTTCATGCCTAATGCCTTCTACTAAGCTTAAACGGGGCTCCTGCTGCCCCCAACAGCTTTCTCTCTTGTTCATCCCGGACTCCAGGGTGCACCCTGGGCACTCACCCAGGGTGCCAGTAAGGTGGGTGCCAAGGAGAACTTTGAATGAGACGCCAGGCCTTCTCCAACCCCCACCCAGCACAAGAGGGGCGGGCTTGGGGAAGTCGCTGGCAAGTTTCCTTCATATCAGTCTCCATTATCAAAATCGCATGGGGGCGCTAGCACCCATGCACATAATGTATAGATGGTTTAACAGGATACTGTAGGGCTTATAATCTTAGAATGCTTTAGGAAAGGAAACGATATGCTCCAGACACAGTGGACAGTATTTTATGGTATACATGGTATACATGGTATACTCTACATACAGGGCCTACTATCACTTAGCTTTCTAAACTTGAAAATTATGTTTGTTTTTAAAATGCTCTATATTCAATCTAATCCATGAAATCTATATTCAATCTAATCCATGAAACTACTGGAGAGTAGTTTACCATCACTAACCATGATTGGTCAAGAAAATGGAAAACCGTTACACCAAACTAGCAGTGTATATATATATACATGTATATACATATACATATATATACATATACATACATACACATATAATTTTATCTTATTTACTCTTTTATTTTTTAACAGGGTTTCTTTATCACTGCACCTGGGTCAGTTTTTCAACTGGAACCCATGGGTTTATTTCTAGTGTATGCTGATGTAAGCACAAGAGTATATGTGTTTGCCATAGCAATGTCTGTCCAATGTCCTCTGTGACATATGTCTATATCATGGTATTGACTATATATAAGTGCTCATTACCATTTCACTTAGCTTTCTAGCTTCGAATACTATGATTTTTTCCTAGAAGGCTCTATATACAATCTAGTCCATGAAGTCTCTCTTTAATATAGTCTACCCTCACCAAGCATGACTGGCCTAGAAAATGAAAAACCTTTATATTTATTTTAATTTATTTTATTTTTTAAGCATTCTGTCCTTTTTCAGATGGGTCAGCCTTTTGATATAACCCATGGGTCCATCCGTAGTTTCTGATAATATATGCGCATGAGCATACAGGTCCACCACACCTATTTCTGATTAATGTACATTTGCAATATACAGAATGCCTATGCTGTATACTGTCATTCCCCCTTTGCCCACCACTTTACAAGCTCATTTCTAGTACTTCACTTCCTTTCCCCCACCTGCTATTACCCCACATCTAATTTTTTAACCCTCAGTTCTTGGCTCCTCACAAAGCAGATCATTATCCCCACTCCAGCCAGATGTCAACCAGCACCTAAAGTGAAAAGATAGACTCTCAACCTGAGAAGAAACCAATACTCTGTTGCTATTGATTTACTCTCAATGGCCTTCTTTTCTCCATTTCCCTTCACTGTGGACCTTTGCTTGCTACCAGACTCGGTTTCTGAGAAGTTCCCTGCTTTAGGGCATTTCCTGATATGGGACTGCTAGGAGTCGTTCTTAGACTCCACAAGGCTAAGTAGCAGATCAAAGCAGTGCTCTGGATTTTACACACACCCCTCCTGACTATTTCTAAAGAATTAAAAGTGGCATGTACATATCTCCTTTGAATACATTAGATGTATTCCTTTAACCCTTATTGAATATCCTCTTATATATCATATTATATATCCTCTTATATAGTAAAAATTCTCCCCATTGTTTATTTTTTGTGATCTGTTCAATAAGAAATTCTGGTAGAAAAGTCTCTCTGTTTAAAATTTGTGTTAGAACCAAATTACGGGGATTGTTGGACATGCTCCGTTAGCCCCCATATGCACCAATAATACCTGGTGGCTTTGTTCCTTTTATGCATAGGCACATTAAAATGGGGAAATATTACATATTAAAATAAGTTTTTATCTAATAGAGATAGGAACACACAAATATTGTAATTTGGTGGGGCCTTACACCCTGAACATTGGCATAATGACTTGGCTTAGGCCTCAGAAGAGTGGGCATGGATGCTATCTATAGAAACAACACTAGGAAGCAACCCTCTATCAGGGAAGACCCTACTGCTGCCCGACATCAACTTACTCCAAAGAGTAAGTTGCTAGACAACTTACCAACGGCAACAAACTGCTTTCAGGGCAGAGCTCTCCACATTGCTGTCTAATGGTGAGGTGAAACTAGAGGATTCCCCACATAATTCTGAATTCCATGTAGGATATACACAAAAACCATGATCTTTAACTACAGAAACCTGACATCAACAACAGCCATTGCGTGAAAAATATTCTACTGGGACCACAGTGAATGACTCAGGGGTAAGACAACCAAGTATGCCTGAAGTCCAAAATTGGTCTTAAGCCAGAATACTTCAGGGGTAAGGTCTCCTTGTATTTAGGCCAAGGCTTTTATTCTTTCTATTCTCACCATATTTTGCTGAGCCTATGCAAAAAACAATTGCCACTCTTCCACCTTTTTACTGTATTTATTTAACTCTTTTTAATATAATTTTTATTTTAATTATAGTGGCTTATATATCATAGACAATAATATTTTAGGTACACATTAACATAAAATCAGGGGAATTCCAATCACTGAATTGTCCTCCCTCTACCTCCGTTCCAGTCCTTCTTCCCATATTCTCTTCCCTTACCCCTGGGGCTGCTAGAATAAGTGGTCCCCTCTGTACCTAGCTTACTACTTAGTGGTCTTACACCTATTTGGTCTTGGTACCTCCCTTATTTACCCCCCAATTGGGAGGCAGGACTAGATAGTTCAAGTTATGCGATTTTGTTTGAAGAAGAGAAAAGTAATAACCTGGAGAGAAAAAAGAAAAAAAGAATTAGATACTCCGGAAATGGGCGGAGTCCTTCTAGAGGTTTTCATCCTTGGTTTGATAGACAAAGGGGAAAAAGAAGGTGAAACACCACAGTACATAAAGAACTGTCAAATAAAATATCCAGTGAGCATACCAAAAAACAAACAAACAAAACAAAACAAAACAAAAAACAAGGATAAGCACCATATAAAAGCCATGGTATTGAGATAAAAAAAAGTGGCAGAGCACATAAGAAAAGAAAAGAAAAAATAAATAAATAAATATAAATGGAGACATCCACTTCAATAGCCAAATCACAACAATGAAATCAACAAAAAATAGATAAGTAAATAATAATAAAAAATTGTTTTGTGCTTTTTTTCCCCTCCTGTAGATGCACAGTGAATAGTGAGGTCATTCATAAAGGAATTTCCTTTGCCTAAGAAATACAGGGTTTCTTTACCCTTGAAGTATATTGTCATGGGATTAACTATAGACTTCTTTCAGGTTCATTTACTCTCCCCTTGGTGCTTTTGTGGTGTATGGAAGACTTCTGCTTCATCCTGGGTGATAACATCAGACCTCTGTATCTAGAGGTCCTGGTATCTGCACGAGTCAAGGAGTTGAACTTATGATTATGTCTTTCTTTGTGGATCTAGACGTTCTGTTCCCTCAGTGTCATTTTAATCCATCTTCTGTGGTTGGCGGTCCTGGTCTTTGAGCTGATCCTATGAAGGGGCCTGGGATAGCATCTTCCGTTATGTTTCCAGAGGTCCCCTTCCATTGCAATAGTCTCAGACAGACCTCTGGAACTAGGGATCATAGTTGTTATGCAGGTCGTAGCTCACACCCTAGACTAGGGCTTTTTTATTGGTCCCAGGATACATACAGTCTGGCATGGTTCTGGAAGCCAGTCATCTCTAAATCGCGATCTTGGCATTTGAATAGACAAAAGGGTGACAAGTCTATTGATTTTGTCTTATCTTTAGCTGATGAGGTAGGATAACTTGCTATTAGGTCAAGTGGTTCCAATTTTCCTCATTGTCAGGGTATCATGTTAGGGATGGCACTTGTTGGTGTCTGAGCACTATTAAGGATGTCCCGGTTGGGATTTGTTTCCTGTGGCTTTGTGAAGAAATGTGTCGTTTCTCACAAAAATACAATACAAAAATCCATTTCTTACTCCTATATTCATTGCAGCGCTATTTACAATAGCCAGACTCTGGAAACAACCAAGATGCCCTTCAACAGATGAGTGGCTGAAGAAACTGTGGTACATATACACAATGGAATACTATGCAGCCATCAGGAGAGATGAAGTCATGAAATTTTCCTATACATGGATGTACATGGAATCTATTATGCTGAGTGAAGTAAGTCAGAGGGAGAGAGAAAGACGCAGAATGATTTCACTCATCTATGGGCTTTAAGAAAAATGAAGGACATTTTTAACAGTATCTCAGATACAAGAGAGATGAGGGCTGGTAGGTGCAGCTCAGGACATGCAGCTCATCACATAGAGTGATGAGTGCAGTTGCAGAGATGACTACTCTGAAAACTATCATAACAATGTGAATGAATGAGGGAAGTGGAAAGCCTGTCTCGAGTACAGGTGTAAGGGGGTGGGGAGGAGGGAGATCTGGGAAATTGGTGGTGGGAATGTTGCACCGGTGAAGGGGGGGTGCTCTTTACATGACTGTAATCATACAACTATAATCATGTTTGTAATCACGGTGTTTAAATAAAGATAAAAAAAAAGAAAAAAAAGAAATGTGTCATTTCTATGTCTGTGGTCCAGGGTTTAAGGCTGGACAGTTGGTGTCTAATCACCTGGGGTCTAAGTTGGGTCCACATGACATATTCTCAAGGTAGGAGATACCCCAGTATTGTAAACAAGTATGAGTTCTTATCCCTAATAAATAAGAGCTCATTTTTATATGTAAGATTTCCCCTTTTTTTAGTGTGCATTAGCAGGGAGAAATGGTGCTACATTATTTTGCTGGTGCATTTGAGGGTGGAAAAAGAAGAAAACAAAAACAGGTCACACACCCAAAAAATATAAAAATAGAAATAAAAAATATATGCTCACATATATATATATATATATGACAAGAAAAATATTTTTAAGAAATGAAGTAAAATTAATTAAAGGAACAAGGTGATGCAAGAAAGTATCTTGCATTTGGGGAAAAGCAGGTAAAGAGGTAGTGTAATACAGGTCTTATACTTATGATGGTAGTATAGGTTTCCCCATTGTCTTTTGAAATTTTCTTGTGTTGTGTGGGTTCCCGGGTGCCTTTTCTCTCCCAACTGACCTTCTTGAGTTTGGCAAAAGATTTGCAGTAGGGAGGACTTGGAAAGACTTCATGCATTGGGGGATACTTGTAGAGCTAAGTCCGGTTTCAAGTAACAGTCCACGATAGGAAGGGTTGGTAAGGAGGACCATGCAGCATGAGTCAGCAGGGGAGTTGGTTGCCTTTTCTTGTAGGGGGCGAGGTGTGAGTTTGACTGGTTGTCCCTTCATTTGGGTGCTGGGTACTGGTTCACTGGGATAGGAGGTCATTCTTGATGCCTAATGGAATAGGAACTGAGGGTGAAGAGATTTTTTAAATTTTATTATTGAAACAAATTTATTACATACATGATTGTGTTTGGGTTTCAGTCATGGAAAGAACACCACCCATAACCAGTGCAATATTCCCATCACCAATGTCCCAAATCTCCCTCCTCCCCACCCAACCCCCGCCTGTACTCTAGACAGACTTACTATTTCCCTCGTACATTATTATTAGGATAGTTCAAAACGTAGTTACTTCTCTAAATAAACTCATCCCTGTTTGTGGTGAGCTTCATGAGCTGGAACTTCCAGCTCTTTTCTCTTTTGCATCTGAAAGTTATTATTGCAAGAATGTCTTTCATTTTTCTTAAAACTCATAGATGAGTGAGACCATTCTGCATCTTTCTCACTCTGACTTATTTCACTCAGCATAATAGATTCCATATACATCCATGTATAGGAAAATTTCATGACTTCCTCTCTCCTGACAGCTGCATAATATTCCATTATGTATATATACCACAGTTTCTTTAGCCATTCATGTGTTGAAGGGTATCTTGGCTGTTTCCAGAGTCTTGCTATGGTAAATAGTGCTGCAATGAATACAGGTGTGAGGAAGGGTTTTTTTGTATTGTATTTTTGTGTTCCTAGGGTATATTCCCAGGAGTGGTATAGCTGGGTCATATGGGAGCTCGATTTCTAGTTTTTGGAGGTTCTCCATATTGCTTTCCATAAAGGTTGAACTAAATAGCATTCCCACCAGCAGTGGATAAGAGTTCCTTTCTCTCCACATCCCCGCAAACACTGCTCGTTCTCATTCTTTGCGATATGTGCCAATCTCTGGGGTGTGAGGTGGCATCTCATAGTTGTTTTGATTTGCATCTCCCTGATGATTAGTGATACGGAGCATTTTTTCATTTGTCTTTTGGCTATTTGTATTCCTTCTTTGTCAAAGTTTCTGTCCATTTCTTCTCCCCATTTTTTGATGCGATTAGATATTTTTATTGTAAATTTCTATCAGTGCCTTGTATATTGTAATTAGCACCTTGTCTGATGGGTATTGGGTGAACAGTTTCTCCCACTCAGTGCGGAGCTCTTGTATCCTGGGCGCTATTTCTTTTGAGTGCAGAGGCTTCTCAGTTTAATATATTCCCATCTGTTAATCTCTCCTTTCACTTGCTTGGAGAGTGCAGTTTCCTCTTTAAAAATGCCTTTAGTCTCAAGGTCCTGGAGTGTTTTACCTATGTTTTGTTCTATATATCTTATGGTTTCGGGTCTGATATCGCGGTCTTTCATCCATTTAGATTTAACCTTCATACATGGTGTTAGCTGGGGGTCTAAGATCAATGTTTTGCAAGTGGCTAGCCAGTTGTGCCAGCACCACTTGTTGAAGAGGCTTTCTTTGCTCCATTAGGATTTCTTGCTCCTTTATAAAAAATTAGGTGATTGTATGTCTGGGGAATATTCTCTGAGTATTCAAGCCTATTCCACTGATCTGAGGGCCTGTCTTTATTCCAATACCATGCTGTTTTTATAACTATTGCTTTGTAGTACAGTGTAGCAAGTCAGCCCCTGAAGAGGTTGACTGATGGTGGGATGGAGAATGAGGCCCTTTTCTTCCAGCTCGGAGTACGCGTCTGCCACCCTGTCTAGCCCATGGTTCTGAGGTGAAACGGCGGGTAAACAGCTCGCAGACAATCAGGCTCGTGGAAATATTTGCTTTATTCGGATGGACAAAACTGAAGTCCAAAGACTCAGATTCAGTTCCAGCCAGCCAAAAGCTCCCGACCTTCCACAGACTCCTGTTTTTATACTCCAGAATCAGGTCCCACCCAATGGTGAGATCAGATACCAACCAATGGTGAAAGCAGAATCAGGTCCTACCCTAGGGTGGGGGCAGAATGCCAGGTCACACCCTAGGGTAGGGCACAATCACCTAATCAGTTTAGGGTGAGCAACATAGTAATCCCCCAAAATATTTACATACACAACAGTACAGTTTAAGTTTGGGAAAGTAATTCCTCCCATATTCTTTTTCCCAATAATTACTTTAGTTATTCTAGGGTGTTTATTGTTCCAAATGAATTTCAAATGTGCCTGATCCACTTCTTTGAAGAATGTCTTGGGTATCTTTAGAGGGATTGCATTAAATCTGTGCAATGCTTTGGGGAGTATTGCCATTTTAATGATGTTAATCATGCCAATCCATGAGCAGGGTATGTACTTCCATTTCCGCGTGTCCTCTCTTATTTCTTGGAGCAGAGTTTTATCGTTTTCTTCGTATAGGTCTTTCACATTTTTAGTCAAGTTGATTCCAAGATATTTGAGTTTGTGTGGCACTATTGAGAATGGGGTTGTTTTATTAATGTTCATTTCTTCCTTATTACTATTGGTGTATAGAAAGGCCATTGATTTTTGTGTGATAATTTTGTAGCCTGCAACATTGCTATATGAGTCTATTGTTTCTAGAAGGTTTTTTTGTAGAGACTTTAGGGTTTTCTATGTAGAGTATCATGTCATCTGCAAACAACAAGAGCTTCAATTCGTCCTTTCCTATCTGGATTCCCTTGATATCTTTTTCTGCCTAATCGCTATATCGAGTACTTCCAGTGCTGTGTTGAATAGGACTGGAGAGAGAGGACAGCCTTGTCTTGTACCAGAATTTAGAGGAAAGGCTTTCATTTTTTCTCCATTGAGGACAATATTTGCCTCTGACTTGTGGAAGATGGCCTTAACTATATTGAGAAAGGTTCCTTCCATTTCCATCTTGCTGAGAGTTTTGATCAAGAATGGGTGTTGGTCTTTATCAAATGCTTTCTCTGCGTCTATTGATATGATCATATGATTTTTATATTTCTTGATGTCGATGTTGTGTATTATGTTGATAGATTTATGGATGTTAAATGAGGGTGAAGAGTTTTAATGTGGGGAATCTGGATGGGATTGTGGGGTGAAGAGATAGTCAAATTTTCAAATGGGTGAAAGGGGATAGTATATGGAAGGGTCAGGAAAGAAAAGGGAAAAAATTAAAAAGAAGAGAAGAGAAAAAAACAGAAGTGAGAAGAGTAAAGAAAAGAGTGAGGCAATGCTAGTGTGTTTCAGTATGTTCAATGAGTAAGACCTGTAGTATACGTCTATACGTCACAGTTGCTGCTTCGGTGGTCTGGGTGGTCACGTGCTTCAAGTCCTAAATGAAGGTATTACCTATGATAAAGAGTATGTTAAAGCATTTTATCGGGACATTCTCGTAGTGCAAACTGGGTATAGTATCTCGTGTGATTGAGCCCCAAGATGCAATCTTAATTTTCCAACCTTTGTATCCAAGAAAGCCTGTGGACAGAAAAGCTGAGAGATTATTTTAAGTATAGAAAGATTAAGGCATTAAGACATATTTTCATGGGATGCTTCCGTAGGAGTCAGTGGTTAACCATGGTATCCTTTACTTGTAATCCTGTATACGATCCCTAAAGACTTATTATGGGCTTTTGTAGTAGAAGGCTGATTACTTACCTGGTCTTTCTATACTGCTGTTTCTGCTGCTGCTGGGTTTATGGTGGTATAGTGTGTAGTCAAGAGTTTGTGTTGTTCCTCTTTCATGTGTTTTGGGCACTGCTCTCCGGTATATGTTGACTGTTACAGTGTTTGGGGTTTCTAGCCTGTTAAAACCTGTCATTTGATTTTTGAGTATTAGTTGTAAATGAGATATATGTTCTAGGTACCTCAGAATAGTGCTATCATTGTGTGTTTATCTTTCATCTTCTGGCTTACTTCATTTAACATAATATGTTCTAGGTCCATCCACGTCGCTGCAAAGTCTGTGATTGTATCATTTCTGACTGCCATGTAGTATTCCATTGTGTATAGTTACCACATCTTTTTTTTTTTTTTTTTTTTTTTTGGTTTTTGGGCCACACCCGTTTGACGCTCAGGGGTTACTCCTGGCTATGTGCTCAGAAATTGCCCCTGGCTTGGGGGGACCATATGGGATGCCGGGGGATCGAACCGCGGTCCGTTCCTTGGCTAGCGCTTGTAAGGCAGACACCTTACCTCTAGCGCCACCTTCCCGGCCCCAAGTTACCACATCTTAATGATCCATTCATCTGTTGTTGGACATTGAGGTTGGTTTCAAAACTTGACTATTATACTGAGTTCTGCAATAAATAGTGTGGTGCACACATACTTTGGAATGAATGTCCTTCCAGTTTGGGCATAGATACCTAGGAGAGCAATTGCTGGGTCAATTGGTAGCTCAATTTGAGTTCTTTGAGCACTCTCCAGACTGTTCTCCATAGGTGTTGGACTAGGGGGCATTCCCACCAGCAGTGGATGAGAGTGCCTTTCATGCCACATAGATTGTTCCTATTATTTTTGATGTGAGCCATCTTCACTGGTATAAGGTGGTACCTCATTGTTGTCTTTATTTGGATTTCCCTAATGATGAGTGAAGGTGAGCATGTTTTCATGTGTTTGTTGGCCATCTTTAGGTCTTCCTCAGAGAAGTGTCTATTCATTTCATCTTCCATTTTTTATGGATTTATTTGGTTTTGGGTGGCTCAGCTTTCTAAGTGTTTTGTATATTCTGGATATCAGCCCTTTATCAGATATGATGGGTGAAAAGATTTTTTTCCCAGTCAGTTAATTGTTTTCTTGTGTTAAGTAGGGTTTCTTTTGCCATGCACAAGCTTTTTAGTTTGATGAAGTCCCATTTGTTTATGTTTGACACTAAAGTTCTTGCCATTGGTGCTCCATCCTCGAAGACCTTTTTGATATTTAGTCTTCGAGTGTTCTACCTATTTTATTCTCTATAAACTTTATAGGTTCGGGTCTAATTTTGAGGTCTTTGATCCATTTTGAATTGATTTTTGTATAAGGAGTGAGGTATGGGTCAATTTTGAATTTCTTGCAAGTGGCTTTCCAGTTGTACCAACACCATTTGTTGAAAAGACGTTCTTTGTCCCATTTCAAGTTCTTGGCTCTTTTGACAAATATCAGTTGACTGTATCTGGGGGCTTATGTCTGGAAATTCTGTTCTAACCCACTGGTCTGAGGCTCTGTCTTTGTACCAGTACCATGCTGTTTTGACCACTGTGGCTTTATAGTATAGCTTCAGGTTAGGTAAGGAGATGCCACCCAGCTTCCTGTTTTCTAGTATGTGTTTGGTTATCCTGGGTCTTTTGTGGTTCCAGATAAATTTTATGATTGATTGTTCTAAGTCTTTAAAGAATGATGTCTGAATTTGGATGGGGATTGCGTTAAATCTATATAGGAGTTTGGGTAGGATAGTCAATTTGACTATGTTGATTCTACCTACCCATGAGCATGGGATGTTCTTCCATTTCCCAAGATCCTCTTCAATTTCTTTCTGAAGTGTTTTGAAGTTTGCCAGGTATAAGTCCTTCACTTCCCTTGTAAGGCTGATTCCTAGGTACTTGATGTTTTTGATACTATTTTAAATGGAGTTGTATTCTTAATCTCTCTCTCTCTTCTACTTCGTTATTTGTATAGAGAAATGCTACTGTCTTTTGTGTATTGACTTTGTAACCAGCCACTTTACTGTATTTGTGTATTGTTTCTAGGAGTTTTACTGTGGACTCTTTAGGGTTTTCCATGTATATCATCATGTCATCTGCAAAAAGAGATAGTTTGAATTCCTCTTTTCCTAATTGTGTTCCTTTGATTCACTTCTCTTGTCTGATTGCTATTGCTAGGACTTCTAAGTCTATGTTGAATAAGAGTAGAGAGAGTGGACATCCTTGCCTATTTCCTGACCTTAGTGGGAATGCTTTCAGTTTTTTACCATTAAGGATAATGTTACCTATGGGCTTTTCAGAGATAGCTGTAACTATCTTGAGAAAGGTTCCTTCCAGACCTATTTTGCTTAGTGTATTCAACATGAATGGGTGTTGGATTTTGTCAAATGCCTTCTCTGCATCGAGTGATATGATCATATGGTTTTTAACATTTTTATTATTGATGTGGTGTATGATGTTGATTGATTTGTATATGTTGAACCAGCCTTGCATCCCTGGAGTGAAACCCACTTGGTCATAGTGATAATCTTTTTGATGTAGTGCTGGATTCGGTTCACTAAGATTTTGTTGAGTATTTTTGCGTCTATGTTCATTAGTGCGATTGGTGTGTAGTTTTCTTTCTTGGTGGTATCTTTGCCCTCTTTGGGAATCAGAGTGATATTGGCCTCATAAAAGGAATTGGGGGGGATTCCTGTCTTTTCAATGGTTTGGAAGAGCCTGTGGATCAGTGGAAATAATTTTTCTTGGAATGTTTGATAAAATTCACCTGTAAAACCATCTGGGCCTCTACTTTTGTTCTTGGGGAGTTTCTTAATTACTGTTTCAATTTCTTCCAACGTGATTGGCCTGTTTAGGCTTTCTAAATCCTCCTTTACTAGTCTTGGAAGTTGGTATTTTTCCAAGAATCTATCACTTTCTTCTGGGTTCTCTAGCCTAACTGAGTATAGTTGTTCGTAATATGTCCTCATATGTTGGATTTCTTGGGGTTCTGTTGTAATCTCTTCCCTTTCATTTGTGATCCTTATTATTTGGATGTTTTCCCTCTGTTTTGAGGGAGTCTTGCCAGTGGTTTGTCTATCATGTTTATTCTTTCAAAAAATCAACTGCTGGTCTCATTGATTTTCTGTATTGTTTTCTTTGTTTCTATGTTGTTTATTTCGGCTCTGGTTTTTATTATTTCGTGTCTTCTGGTTGTGTTTGTGTTTCTTTGTTGCTGTTGTTCCAGCTCCTTAAGATGTTCCTTTAAGCTACTAATTTTGTCGTTTTCCTCTTTCCTGACATAGGATTGTATTGCTATGCGTTTTCCCCTGATTACTGCTTTTCCTGTGTCCCACAAGTTTTGACAAGTTGTTTCTTCATTGTCATTTGTCTCAAGATATCTTTTTATTTCTTTCTTGAGTATCTGTTTGATCCAGCTGTTTTTGAGCAGCATGTTGTTTAATCTCTAGGTGTTGGATTTTCTCCATTCTTTCTTTTTACAGTCAATTTTGACCTCTGTTGCATAGTGATCTGACGGGGTTCTTCTAATGATTCTTACATTTGTGATTTTATGCAGGTTAGATTTGTATCCTAAGGCATGGTCTATTCTGGAGAAGGTTCCATGTGGACTTGAGAAGAATGTGTATTCTGTTTTCTGGAGGTGGAGGGCCCTATATAAATCTATTAGCCCTAGTTATTCTAATTTTTCATTTAGGGCTCTTATTTCTTTGTTAGTTTTCTGTCTGGTGGATCTGTCCAGTGGTGATAGTGGAGTATTAAGGTCTCCTACTAATATCACATTTCCCTTCATGTGTTTCTCCAGTTTTGCAAGCAGTTGCCGTACATATTTTTCTGGTTCTGCATTAGGTGTGTAGATGTTAACCAGCATTAGCACTTCTTGGTCTAGTGTTGCCCTGATCAGTAAGTAGTGACGCTCTTTGTCTCTGATTACTTTTTTGAGGTTGAATGCAATTTGTTTGATATAAGAATGGCCGTCTCTGCTTTTTTTTGTTTCCATTGGCCTGGATAATTGATTTCCATCCTTTTATTCTAAGCCTGTGCCTATCTTGTACTTGTAGTGTTTTTCTTGTAGGCAGCAAAAATCTGGTTTATGTTTTCTAATCCAGTTCTCTATTATGTGTCCTTTAATGGGGGAGTTTAGTCCATTAACATTTAAGCAGATTATTGACAGAAAGGGCTGTTGTGCAGTTGTGTTGTTTAGGGTAGTTTTTACAATTGGGGGTTTGGATTGTATAATTCATCTCTGAGTAGGTCATTTATAGTCGGTTTTGTTTGCGCAAATAGTGCAAGTACATTTTTGTTTGAGAATGATTTTACTCTTCCCCCCCATATGAATGAGAGTTTTGCTGGATAGTGGACTCTAGGTTGAAAATTTCTTTCATTTAGTTGTTTAAATATGTCATTCCACTGTCTTCCTGCTTGAATATTTCATATGGGAGATCTTGTTTGATTCTAATGTTCCTTCCTTTGTATGTGAGGGTTTTTTCTCCCTTATTGCTTTAAGTAGGTGGCCTTTCTCTTTGTTTCTTACCATTTGAATTACTATGTGTCTTGGAGTTGGTTTATTAGGGTCTATTTTGTTGGGGACTCTTTTAACCTCCTGGATTTGCTCAGATGTGCTTTCCAGAGGGTTGGAAAATTTTCCGCTATTATCTCCCTGACTAATTGTTCTTCCCCTTTCCCTGTTTCCTTCCCTTCTGCTATACCTACAATTCTTAGATTGTTTCTTTTGTCTTTGTTCATTAAATACTGTACTTTTACTTCCAGTGCTTTACTTCTATTTCTTTGTTGGCTTCTTTGTTGTCTTTTGATTGCAGTCTATCTTTGAGTTGTTCTATGTAATTCTCGAGCTGTGAGATTCTGCTCTTCTGGCTTTCTAAGGTTACACAAATTTCTCCTAATTCTGTTTGTATGGAGTCTTTCATATTTTGTAGAAATTCTTGTTTAAATTGGTTCATTTGTTCATCTGTTAATTTATTGTAATCTCTGGCCATTGTGTCTTTCATTTCTTATAGCATGGCTTGGAATTCTATTCTCATTACTGCTTTTAGGTTTTCCTCTCTTGGGTCTTCGCGTTTTGGTGGACTTTGGAATTTGTTCTGATTTCTCTCCATCTCCCCTGTTGTTAATGTTTTCCTTGGTTTACCCATCTTTTCTTGCATTTATAGCTTTGGCTTGGTGTGCAGTGCCTTCAGATTTCAGCCCGCTTTTGCCACCTGTGGTGTGGGGCTGGGTCTCTTTTCAGGATGTGGCTTTATGTGAGTATGTTGGGTGATGTTGCTGAGTTTGGGACCTTCCCTTGTCCTCAGTCAGCCTGACCAATCACCACTCCCTTCAAGCCAGACAGTGCAGGTTCACTCTCTGGCCTGTACCTGGAGCTCAAGGTTCCCTTGAATAGCTGCTTTCCACCTGCTCCAGTCAGCGACCTCCTGCACCCACTCTGGCCTGTTCAGCGACCTCCTGCATCCACTCTGGCCTGTTCTGGGAGCTCAAGGTTTCCTTGAATGGCCGTTTTCCACCCACCCTAGTCGGCGACCTCCTGCACTCACTCTGGCCTGTTTCGGGAGGCCAGGCTCCCTTGAATGGCCGCTTTCCACCCGCTCTAGTCGGTGACCTCCTGCACCCACTCTGGCCTGTTCCGGGAGCTCAGGGTTCCCTTAATTGGCTGCTTTCCACCCGCCCTAGTCGGCGTCCTCCTGCACTCACTCTGGCCTGTTCTGGGAGCGCCAGGTTTCCTTGAATGGCTGCTTTCCATTCGCTCCAGTTGGCGACCTCCTGCACCCACTCTGGCCTGTTCTGGGAGCTCAAGGTTCCCTTGAATGGCTGCTTTCCACCCGCTCCATTCAGCGACCTCCTGCACCCACTCTGACCTGTTCTGGGAGCTCAGGGTTCCCTTGAATGGCCGCTTTCCACCTGCTCCAGTCGGCTCCAGTCGGCGACTCCTACACTCCTGTTTATTTAACTCATCCTTAAAAAATCTTACTAAAACTTCTGCTATCGCTTGAATGAGTTCATTGGTGATATAATAATTTTCACAAATATACTTACTACTGAACTTTTTCTTTTTTCCTTTTCTTCAATGTTTTTAGTTTTTCTTTCTATATTCTAGTTTTAGTAATAATTTTGCTTTTGGTCATCTTGAAACAAATGTATTATGATCAGTTATGTCAACTATGTGATGCATTTTCTTTAAATAAATTTATTAAAAAGTAATGGCAAGGTAATGCAAAAGAAAATGCAAATAAAGAATTTTGTCTCAAGAAATTTGGGGCTGGTAGAGAAAATAGGAGAAAACTCACTCATCTGAGCAAGAAACTAAAGAAAGACGAAGAGCATAGTATTTGCCAAGACAAGGAATTGTTCCAGAATACACCAGAAAATAGCAGGGTCATTGAAAGAATAAAATAATCTATGAGCGAGAAAGATTGCAACACGCTTACTGAAGTTATAGAATAAAGCAGAGAGATTAGAAAGGATAGACTGGTTAAAGAAGTGAGAGAGGGAAAAACCTTCATAACTTAAGAAATAAAGGAAAAGTTACAAAAACCTCCAAAGAAGAAAATGCTTTGACTTATGAGGGGCAGTGTTCCAGTTGGCACCTGACTTTTCATCAGCAACAGTTGATATTAGCAATCAATGGAGGCATGTATTCAACCTCTTAAGGGAAAATGGTTTTGTGCCAGATTTTGTCTTCCAAATTAAATTAACTTTTAAATGTGATAGTGAAATGAGAACCTTTTCTGGACTGCAAAGCCTCATCAAATTCTCAAGCCAAAAGTCTTTTATGAAAAAAATTCTGAAAGGACTCCTAGAGAGGAAGAAATTGGCTTGCAAAATTGAGAAGGAAGGAGATGGTATTTCAGTTCTGGTACTGCAAGAAGAAACCTCAGAGCTAGAGGAGGAGGTGGAGGTAAAACAGGGAGATTAAGAAAATTTCATGACATCTTCTCTCCTTATAGATGCATAATATTGCATTGTGTATATATAGCAGAGTTTCTTTGGCTGTTCATCTGTTAAAGGGCATCTGGGCTGTTTACAGAGTCTGGCTATTGTAAATGGCACTATGATAAATATAGGTGTGAGGAAGGCATTTTTGCATTGTGTTTTTGTGTTTCTAGGGTATATCTTTAGGAATAGTATAGCTGGGTCATATGGGAGCTCAATTTCCAGTTTTGGGGGGAATCTCCATAATGGTTTCCATAAAGGCTGGACTAGATGCATTCCCACCAGCAGTAAATGAGAGATTCTTTCTTTCCACGTCCCTGCCAGCATTGGTTTTTTTGTACTTTGTAATGTGTGTCAGTCTCTCTAGAGTGAGATGGTACTTAATTATTTTGATTTACATCTCCTGGATGATTAGTGGAGCATTTTTAATGTGCCTTTTGGACATTTGTACTTCTTCTTTGAGGCAGTGTCTGTTCATTAAATCTCCACATTATTATGTGAATAGAAGTTTTTTCTTGTTAGGTTCTGTCAGAACATTGTATATCTTTGATATTAGCCCATTATCTGATGGGCATTGAGTGAATACTTTCTCCCATTCTGTGGGTGGCTTTTGTAACCTATGTTCTATTTCCTTTGAGGTGCAGAAGCATCTCAACTTAAGATAGTCCCATATGTTTTTCTGCTCTTTTACCTGTTTAGACAGTGCTGTTTCCTCCTTGAAGATGTCTTTAGACTCAATGTCATGGAGGGTTTTACCTACATGTTGTACTATATACCATAGGATTTTGGATCTGACAGCAATGTCCTTAATCCACTTAGATTTGACTATTGTGCATGGTGTTAGTTAGAGGCCTGAGTTTGCTTTTTGGCATGTGGCTGACCAGTTGTCCCAACACAACTTGTAGAGGCTTTTCTTGCTCCATTTTGCATTTCTTGCCATTTTATCAAGAATAAGTTGATTGTATGTTTGAAAAATATTCTCTTCTGTTTTAATGAATATAGCTTTGTAATAAAATTTAAAGTTGGAAAAAGTGATGTCTCCCATATTCCTTGTTCCAAGGGTTGCTTTAGCTATCTGCGGGGGTTTATTATTCCAAATAAAATTCAGGAGTGTTTGATACACTTCTTTGAATAATGTCATGTGTATCCTTAGATGAATTGTATTAAATGTATACAATGCTTTGGGGAGTATTCCCATGTTAATTATGTTAAACCTCCCAATCTATAAGCAGGGTATGTGTCTGCATTTCCTTGTGTTCTCTTTTATATTTTTAATATAGTTTTTATTTTGATCATAGTGGCTTACATATTGTTGACAATAATATTTTAGGTACATATTTACATAAAATCAGGGGGATTCCCATCACCAATTTGTCCTCCCTACACCTCCGTTTTTGTCCTACCTCCCATATCCTCTTCCCTTAACCCCAGGGCTGCTAGAATATGTGGTCCCCTCTATACCTAGCCTACTACTTAGTAGTCTTGCACCTGTTTGGTCTTGGTACCTCCCTTATTTTCCCCTCTAACTGTGAGGCAGGACTAGCTAGTTCAAGATACGTGGTTTTGTTTGAAGAAGAGAAAAGTAATAAATTGGGGTAAAAGTCTAATACCCCAAAAATGGGCGAAATCCTTCTAGAGGCTCTCATCATCGATTTGAGAGACGAAGGAGAAAAAGAAGGTGAAACACTACATCAGTACAAAAAGAAGTGTCAAATATCCAGTGAGGACTCCACAAAAAAAAAAAAAAAAAAAAAACGCCATGGTCTTGAGATAAAAAACATGGCATAGGCCTGGAGAGATAGCACAGCAGCGTTTGCCTTGCAAGCAGCCAATCCAGGACCAAAGGTGGTTGGTTCGAATCCCGGTGTCCCATATGGTCCCCCATATGGTCCCACCACCAATGCATGCCTTATCCTTCCACCCACATCCCCTGCCTCTGTTTGAGACAGGCATTCTGCTTCTCTCACTCATTAACATTGTGATGGCAATTGTTAGTGTTTGAACTGCACTAACTCCTCATTGAGGTGAGCTTCATATCATGAGCCAGTCTTCCTGGCCCTCATCTCTGGGCATTATTACAGTAATTTATTTTATTTTTCTAAAAACCCATAGATGTGTGAGACTATTCTGTGTCTCTTTCTCTCCCTCTGACTTATTTCACTCAGCATAATAGTTTCAATGTTTATCCAGGTATAGGAAAAAATTTTTTCTTAGCATAGTTTTCTTTTTTTAATATAATTTTATTTTAGTTATAGTGACTTACATATCGTTCACAGTAATATTCCAGGTACATATTTACATTGAATCACGGGGATTCCCACCACCGAATTGTCCTCCCACAACGGCTCCCATCCTGCCTCCCATATCCTCCACTCTTGCCCCAGGGGCTGCTAGAATTCGTGGTCACTTCTGTGTCTAGTTTATTACTTAATGGTCTTATAACTGTTTGGTCTTGGTGACTCCAATACTGCCCCCTCCAATTGGGAGGCGGGATTAGAAAGTTCAAGTTATATTGTTTTGTTTGAGGAAGAGAAAGGTAATATAATGGGGTAAAAATCGACTACACCGGCTATGAGCAGAGTCATTCTAGAGGCTATCATCCTTGGTTTGAGGGATGATGGGGAAAAGAAGGTGAGACTTGACAACAGTTCAAAAAGAGGAATCAAATAAGATATCCAGTGAGCACTACAGCACAAAAATATGCACCACATAGTTGCCATGGTCTTTTTTTCTTTTTTTCTTATTTAAACAACTTTATTATATACATGATTGTGTTTGGGTTTCAGTCATGTAACTCTGCCTATTACTTCCTCAATAAAATTTGTAGTTTCATGTCTAATTTCAAGGACATTAATCCATTTTGAGTTGAATTTTGTGTAAGGTGTGAGGCATGGAACAATCATTAATTTGTTACAGGTTGTTATTCAGTTGTTTCAACACCATTTGTTGAAGAGACTGTCTTTATTCCATTTCAAGTTTTGGCTCCTTTGTCAAATATTAGTTGACCATATATTTGGGGGTATGTTACTGGATATTCTATTCTAAACCATAGATCTGAGTATCTATCTTTGTTTTAGCACCATGCTGTTTTGAACACTATGGCTTTATAGTACAGCTTCAAGTAAGGTAAAGAAATTTCACCCAGTATCGTCTTTCTCAGTATGGGTTTTTACTAACCTAGATCTTTTCTGGTTCTATATGAACTTTATAAATGATTGTTCTAAGACCTTAAAATAAGTTGTCTGAATTTGGATAGGGATTGCATTCAATCTTTATAATAGTTTAGGTAAGATAGTCATTTTAATGATGTTAATTCTTCCTACCCATAAGCATTAGATACCCTTGAATTTCCTTAGTTCCGTTTCTACTTGTTTCTGCAGTGTTTTGAAGTATTCATGGTATAAATCTTTCACTTCTCTTATTCTGTTGATTTCTAGATACTTGATATTTTTAGACAATATTTTAAATGGGATTGACTCCTTAATCTCTTTCTCCTCTGCTTCATTATCTGTATAGAGAAATGCTACTCTCTTTGTTGTATTGACTTTATATCTGGTCACTTTGCTATATTGGTTTATTGTTTCTAGGAGTTTTACTGTGGACTCTTTTGTGTTTTTATGTATATCATCATATCATCTGCAAAAAGAGAAAATTTTCCTTCCTCTTTTCCTATTTGGATTCTTTGATGCCCTTCTCTTGTTTGATTTCTATTTTTTAAATACATATATAAAATTTATTTTCAACTGATTAACTATTCCATATCTTTTTTTATTTAAACACCTTGATTACATACAAGATTGTGTTTGGGTTTCAGTCATGTAAAGAACACCACCCATCACCAGTGCAACATTCCCATCACCAATGTCCCAAGTCTCCCTCCTCCCCACCCGACGCCCGCCTGTACTCTAAACAGGCTCTCCATTTCTCTCATACATTCTCATTATTAGGAAAGTTCAAAATGTAGTTATTTCTCTAACTAAACTCATCATTCTTTGTGGTGAGCTTCCTGAGGTGAGCTGGAACTTCCAGCTCTTTTCTCTTTTGTGTCTGAAAATTATTATTGCAAGAATGTCTTTCATTTTTCTTAAAACCCATAGAAGAGTGAGACCATTCTGCGTTTTTCTCTCTCTTTCTGACTTATTTCAGTCAGCATAATAGATTCCGTGTACATCCATGTATAGGAAAATTTCATGACTTCATCGCTCCTGACAGCTGCATAATATTCCATTGTGTATATGTACCACAGTTTCTTTAGCCATTCATCTGTTGAAGGGCATCTTGGTTGTTTCCAGAGTCTTGCTATGGTAAATAGTGCTGCAATAAATATAGGTGTAAGGAAGGGTTTTTGTATTGTATTTTTATGTTCTTAGGGTATATTCCTAGGAGTGGTATAGCTGGATCGTATGGGAGCTCGATTTCCAGTTTTTGGAGGAATCTCCATATCGCTTTCCATAAAGGTTGAACTAGACGGCATTCCCACCAGCAGTGGATAAGAGTTCCTTTCTCTCCACATCCCCGCCAACACTATTTATTCTCATTCTTTGAGATGTGTGCCATTCTCTGGGGTGTGAGGTGGTATCTCATCGTTGTTTTGATTTGCATCTCCCTGATGATTAGTGATGTGGAGCACTTTTTCATGTGTCTTTTGGCCATTTGTATTTCTTCTTTGTCAAAGTGTCTGTTCATTTCTTCTCCCCATTTTTTGATGCGATTAGATGTTTTTTTCTTGTAAAGTTCTGTCAGTGCCTTGTATATTTTGGAGATTAGCCCCTTATCTGATGGGTATTGGGTGTATAGTTTCTCCCACTCAGTGGGGGGCTCTTGTATCCTGGGCACTATTTCCTTTGAGGTGCAGAAGCTTCTCAGCTTAATATATTCCCATCTGTTAATCTCTGCTTTCACTTGCTTGGAGAGGGCAGTTTCCTCCTTGAAGATGCCTGTAATGTCCTGGAGTGTCTTGCCTATGTGCTGTTCTATATATGTTATGGTTTTGGGGCTGATATTGAGGTCTTTAATCCATTTGGATTTTACCTTCGTACATGATGTTAGCTGGGGGTCTAAGTTCAATTTTTTGCAAGTGGCTATCCAATTGTGCCAACACCACTTGTTGAAGAGGCTTTCCCTGCTCCATTTAGGGTTTCCTGCTCCTTTATCAAAAATTAGGTGATTGTATGTCTGGGGAACATTTTCTGAGTATTCAAAACTATTCCACTGATCTGATGGCCTGTCCTTATTCCAATACCATGCTGTTTTGATAACTATTACTTTGTAGTACAGTTTAAAGTTGGGGAAAGTAATTCCTCCCATATTCTTTTTCTCAATGATTGCTTTAGCTATTCGAGGGTGTTTATTGTTCCAAATGAATTTCAAAAGTGCCTGATCCACTTCTTTGAAGAATGTCATGGGTATCTTTAGAGGGATAGCATTAAATCTGTATAATGCCTTGGGGAGTATTGCCATTTTGATTATGTTAATCCTGCCAATCCATGAGCAGGGTATGTGTTTCCATTTCCGTGTGTCCTCTCTTATTTCTTGGAGCGGAGTTTTATGGTTTTCTTTGTATAAGTCCTTCACATTTTTAGTGAAGTTGATTCCAAGATATTTGAGTTTGTGTGGCACTATTGTGAATGGGGTTGTTTTCTTAATGTCCATTTCATCCTTATTACTATTGGTGTATAGAAAGGCCATTGATTTTTGTGTGTTAATTTTGTAGCCTGCCACCTTGCTATATGAGTCTATTGTTTCTAGAAGCTTTTTGGTAGAGTCTTTAGGGTTTTCTAAGTAGAGTATCATATCATCTGCGAACAGTGAGAGCTTGACTTCTTCCTTTCCTATCTGGATTCCCTTGATATCTTTTCCTTGCCTAATCGTTATAGCAAGTACTTCCAGTGCTATGTTGAATAGGAGTGGTGAGAGAGGACAGCCTTGTCTTGTGCCAGAATTTAGAGGGAAGGTTTTGATTTTTCTCCATTGAGGATAATATTTGCCACTGGCTGATTTCTATTGTTATGAGTTCTAAAAGTATGTTGAATAGGAATGGTGACAGTGGTCAATCTTACCTAATACCCGTCCTTCGATTTTCATCGTTAAGTATAATGTTGACTGTGGTCTTTTTATAGATATATGTAACTATCTTGAGGAAGGTTCCTTAAAACACTATTTTTCTGAGTGTTTTCATCATGAAAGGGTGGTAGATTTTGTCAAATGCCTTCTTTGCATCGATTGATATAGTAATGTGGTTTTTACCTTATTGTTGATGTGGTGTATGATGTTGATTTATTTCCATATATTGAATTATCCTTGCATCCCTGGGATGAAGCCTACTTGATTATGATATATAATCTTTTTGTTGAATTGTGGAATGCGGTTTGCTAAGATTTTGTTGAGAATTTTTGCATTCATGTTCATTAGTAAGATTCATCTGTAGCTTTCTTTCTTGGTAATTTATTTGCAAGATTTGGTAATGAGTGTGACAATCGCCTCATAAAAGGAGTTAGGGAGGATTCCTGTTTTTACAATGTCTTGAAAGAGCCTAAGGATCAATGGTAGTAGTTCTCTGAATATTTGTTAGAATTTACCTGTAAAATCATCTGGTCCTGGACTTTTGTTCTTGGAGAGTTTTTTAATTACTGTTTTGATTTTCTTAGATGTGATTGGGCTATTTAGAATTTTTATATCCTTCTTATTAAGACATAGAAGATATTTTTCTAGAAATATGTCTATTTCTTCTAGGTTCTCTAACTTAACTGAGTACAGTTGTTCCTACTCAGCCCTCATGATGTCTTGGATTTCTTGAAGTTCTGTTGGAAGCCCTCTTCTTTTGTTTGTGATCCGATTTATTTGAGTGTTTTCCCTTTTTTGTAAGTCTTGACAGCACTTTGTCTATCTTGTTTATTCTTTCAAATAAACAACTCTTAGTCTTATTGATTCTTTGTGTCGTTTTCTTAGTTTCTAAGATGTTTATTTCTGTTCCGGTTTTTTATTATTTCTTGTCTTCTACCTGTGTTTGGGTTTCTTTGCTGCTGTTTGTCCAGATCCTTAAGGCGTTCCTTTAAACTGTTTATCTTGTCATTTTCCCTTTTTCCTAACATAGGCCTGTATTGCTATGAGTTTCCCCTTAATTACTGCTTTTGCTGTGTACCGCAGATTTTGACAATTTGTTTCTTCATTGTCATTTGTCTCAAGGAATCTTGATATTTCTTCCTTAATTTTCTCTTTAATCCAGCTGTTGTTGAGCAGCATGTTGTTTAATCTCCCGGTGTTGTATTTTCTCCAAACATTATTTTACAGTCAATCTTGATCTCTGTTGCACTATTTTATAATAGGATTCTTCTTATAATCCTTATATTTGTGACTTTGTGCAAGTTAGATTTATATCCTAAGGCCTGGTCTATTCTAGAGAAGGTTCCATGTGTACTTAAGAAGAATGTTTATTCTGCTTTTTGAGGGTACAGGGCCCTGTGTTAAGTCCATTATTCCTGAACTCCTAGACTCCCATTTAGGACTCATGTCTTTGCTAGTTTTCTGCCTAGTAGTTCTGTCTATTGGTCATAATGGTGTGTTGAAGTCTCCTACTACTATCACATTTCTTTCAGTATGCTTCTCTTGGTTTGCAAGCAACCACCATACATTATTTGCTCGTTCTACATTTGGTCCATAAATGTTGACCAGAGTTAGGACTTCTTGATCTAATGTTCCCCTGATCAATAAGTAGTGACCTTCTTTGTCTCTGAACACTTTCTTAAAGTTGGATGCGATTTTGTCTGATATAGGAATGGCTGTCCCAGCTTGTTTTAGTTTGTTTTTCCATTGGCTTGAATAATTGATTTTTATTCTTTTATTAATAAGCCTGTGTCTATCATGATCTTTTAGGTATGTTTCTTGTAGGCAGCAGATATCTGTTTTTGATTTTCTGACCAACCCTCTACTCTTTGTCTTTTAATGTGGCTGTTTAGTCCGTTGACATTGAAATATATTGACAGAGGGTTCTTGTGCTATTGTAATGTGTAGGGATGTTGTTGTTGTTGTTATAATTGAATTTTGGGATTGTTCATAGTTCATTTAGAGTCAGTTTGGTTAGCACAAATAGTGTGAGTTCTATTTTGTCTGAGAATGTTTTTAGTCCTCCTTCCCATGTGAATGAGAGTTTTGCCACGTAGTATACTCATGGTTGTTAGCTTCTGTCATTTGGTCATTTAAATATATCAGTCCACTGTCTTCTTGCTTGTTTTGTTTCAAATGGAAGATCTGTTTTGATTATCTTTCTTCCTTTATATTTGAGGTTTATTTCCCCTTATTGCTTTAAAGAATTCATCTTTCTCTTTGATTTTTTTTTGCCATTTGGATTACTAAATGTCTTGGTGTTGACCTAGTAGGGTCTGTTTTATTTGGAACTCTCTCACCTCTTGGATTTATATATATGTCTCTTTCCAGTGGTGGGAAAATTTTCTGCTATTATTTCCCTCGCTACTTGTTTTCCCCTTTCCTTTTTTTCTCTTCTTCTGATATTCTTACAATTTGTAGATTATTTCTCTTTCTTTGATCATTAAGTACCTTACATTTCTTCCAATGTTTTTCTCTCATTTTTTGTTGACATCTTTGTTGTTTCTGGCTTGTATTTTGTCCTTAAGTTTTTCATATGATCCTCTATATATGTAATTCTGTCACGGTGACTTGTTAGTATGTTTTTTAATCCCCGTAATTCTGTTTTTATGGATTCTCTCATCTTCTGATAGAGCTCTTCTTTGAGTTGTATGACTTGCTTATCTATAGATTTGTTTGTTTGTTTCTAGGCCACACCTGATTGCGCTCAGGGGTTACCCCTGGCTATGCACTCAGAAATAGCTCCTGGCTTGGGAGACCATATGGGATGCTGGGTTATTGAACCACAGTTCGTTTTAGATCAGCAACATGCAAGGCAAATGTCCTGCTGCTGCACTACCTCTCCTTTGGTTAGTGATTCTTTGAAGTCCATTAAAAAGACATTAAATGCAGATTTTAGGTCCTCTTCTATTAAGTTTGAGTGTCTTGAAGGACTTGGAAATGTGTTAGAATTTCTCTCCATATCTCCATATTTCCTTAGTTTACGCATTGTACTTTGAGGGTTGGGTGCTGGAATTTTAGGGTGTTTTTTATAAAGTGGTCTGTGGTGGCTGGTGATCTCCTCTGCTCTGTAGCACCTAAGTGGGGTGAGGATAGCAACCACAAAGAGGTTGATTCCTGCCCTCATTTCTTCTGCCCTCCTTTCTCACCTGTGGTGGCCAGGGACCTCCTCTGGCCTGCAGCGCCTGAGTGGAGTGATAACAGTGACTGCTTGGAGGTTAAGCTCTGCCCTCAGCTCTCTTGCCCTCTCTCACCTGTGACACACCAGCTGGGAACCTTCTCTGCATTGTGGCTCCTGAGCCTGGATATGCACTATTTTTAACTTAGCAAAGTAACCAAAACAAAACCACTTTGCAGCAAATTTTGTTTTGGTTGTAGGAAAACAGACCTCTTGACAAGAAAGGGACCATTCATGTATTTTGTCAACTCTGATGTACTTCGAGATAATTTCTCTTGCTCACCCAATCCAAAAAATCTTAGAATTTGTTAATATATTTTCTTCTTCATTATTCCTTGACCTTGACTCAGACAATAAGCTTACTGGAGACAGGAACCTTAGCCACCTGATTAAACACAGCCTCTTCATAATAAATGTTCAATAGTAATTGGATGAACCGTTTTCAAAAAGCTTAAAAAGTCTTTAGAGCGCTGGAGAGATAACATGGAGGTAAGTCATTTGCCTTGCATGTGGAAGGTTAGTTGTTCAGAATCCCAGCATCCCATATGGTCCCCTGAGGCTGCCAGGAGCGATTTCTGAGCATAGAGCTAGGAGTAACCTCTGATTGCTGCCAGGTGTGACCCCAAAACAAAACAAAAAGTCTTTAGAGAGAAAAACATTACAAAAGCATAACTTAAGAAGCTATACTTACAAATTCTAAAATATAATACACTCTTAAAATACCTCATGCATTTTTATGAAAATGTACCTCTGTCTATTGTCTGTGGAACAGTATTAAGGTTTCTTTTAAAAATAATGTAACTACCTATATGATCTGATTTGTAGCCATCTATTCAAAGATAACAAAATATTAATTGGAAAAGATATAAACATGTCTGTATTCATTGCAATAGAAAAATTTGAGGAATTCATCTGACAAATGACAGATGAATGGACAATCAAAGCAAAGCTAGGTATAGAGTTCAAGTGGTAGGGCACATGCCTGACTGGAAATGATAAAGTTCCAAGTTTGATTCCCAGAACCATATATCCTCAGCCTGCCTCCTACTTTGATGTATAGCCCTGGTGATCCCCAAACACCACTGTCTAAACAGAGGACCATCAGTCCCATAAAACAGCACAAGTCATTTTCTATTATTGCATTTTATTATTTAAATAAATTATTTAGTTGAATCGCCATGAGATGCAGTTACAAAGTTGTTCATGATTGCATTTCAGTCAGTGTCAAACACCCTTCGCCAGTGCACATTTCCTGCCACCAATGTCCCATTTCCCTGTCACCCTCCCCATTTCTTGCCTCTATGCAGATATTTTCTTCTCTCTCCCTCTCTCTCTCTCTCATCTTCAAACATGTCACCTTTTCAGTATAACTCCTATTTCTCACCCAATCCAAAAAATCCTAGAACCTGTTAATATTTTCTTTTTTTACACACTGGTTTTTAATAGTTTTACTGAAGCAGTATCATGCATATCACTTTACTTCCATTCAGTACCTAGTGCAGCATGATCATTTCCAACTATCATTATCATAATGGTTCTTTCTCTGCCCGAAACATTGGTTAGTGCTGCCATAACTAGGGCTTACATACTTGATTGTGGTGTTGAACACACTAGACTGTAGTGCTCCAGAGATCACACACTTTGGGGTAGAAACAGGAATGTCCAATAGTAGAGATCCTGGGATTCAATCCTGCATGAAGAGTGGTACACGGGGTTTACTTAAATTCCTATGCCAACAACAGGTACTCTATTATCAGTCAAATCCTTGAGACACTAAAATTCTGCTTTCTAAAATTTCAATTTCCCAGGTTATATTTAACATTTCTGTTATAAACACTTTTATTATAAGACTTTAGCAGGTAATTATATAAGTTGTAAATATACTCTGAATATTTTTGTTACACAGCTTATTTTCTTATAAGTTACTTGTGTTACAATGTGGCCATGATGTATTACCAAAGACGTCTCAAAGAGCATTTAAGTCTGCATCTTTAGAAAACATACCACAGGAGTCCCCTGTTTGGGACATCAGGCAGGGAAAATCCACGAATCTACGCCTGCCCAGTGGGGCCCAACTGTGAAAAACTGTGAGTGCTTCCTGTAAATGTCTGTCTACTGTCCTCTTGCATAAAACTCTTGGGAGTGGGGCAAAAGAGGCTCAGGAAAACTTGCTCTCCCAGAGGTTATTTTCAGGACGGGACTCCAGAACATAAAAACCGGCAGGCTTCTGCAGAAGCAAAAGCTTTCGCTTCGCTACGCGGCCGTGCGCTCTTTCTAAGAAAAGAACACCATCGCAACAAGAAGAAAAAATCACACTAAAAACTGTGCTATATCACAGAAGCAAGAATTTTTCTCCGGACTGTCTTCTCTGTTGCATGCTCAGGCCTAAGATTTGATCCAGTGTGAGGCTTCATCCACAAAGGAGTACCCTCCCTTAGAGGCAAGTCAGCCAATCCAGAATGGGCGGAGCCAGAGGAGTGTGCTGCCTGCATCATATAGCCAATGAATACCACCACAACACGTAAAAAAAACCCACAATACAAGTGTGACAATGGGGAAACAACGCAGGCCAGCATCAGACATAGAGAATGAAGATGACAATTCTGATGACCAGATAATGACCAACCAACTAATCAACCTCTAAGATAAGGACTTTAGCAATATGGAAGATGCTCAAAGAACTCTAACAAACCATGGATAGAGTTGAACAGAACACTAATAAGTACCAAGAAAATATGAAGACAGAAATCACAAAACTCCAAACTGAAATAACATGTCAACTAACAGGCCTGAAAAAGTCAGTAAACGAAGTGAATGACAAAAAGGATAAGTTCTGGGACAGGGTATCAGAAGCTGAGAATAGACTTGGTGCTGTGGAAGATGAGATAAATAACAATTCCATACAGCAGGTGAGATTGGAAAAAAACTTAAAGCAAATGAGCAGACAATGGAAAAATTAGTCAAAGAATGGGAACAGATGAAAATAGAAGTCTATGATAAGATCAACAGAAACAACTTAAGAATCATTGGAGTCCCAGAGACCCAGGAAGAAAATTTCCAGGAAGAATCAACGGTCAAGAACATCATTAAAGAGAAACTTCCAGAGCTAAAGAATATATGTGATCAAATCCTGCATGCTCAAAGAGTACCAACCAAAAGAGACCCCAGAAAAACCACCCCAAGACACATCCCAGTCACAATGACAAACCCCACAGATAGAGACAGAATTCTGAAAACAGCAAGATCAAAAGGGGAAAATACATTCAAGCAAGTATCCTTGATATTTACAGCAGACCTGTCACCAGAAACACTCAATGCCAGAAAGCAGCGGTGGGATATTGTGACAAGACTGAATGAAATGAAAGCCTCACCTAAAATACTGTACTCAGCAAAACTCACTTTCTGGTTTGACGGAAGAATACATGGTTTCACAGACAAAAAAAATGCTCAGAAACTTTACAGACTCAAAACCAGTCTTAAGAAAAAAAACTGAAAGAACTAATTCAAGACAAAACTAACCAAAAGACACACCAAATTTTGATATAAAGATGGCATTAAATCCAAGGACAATTCTTTCTCTCAACGTCAATGGACTAAATGCTCCAGGTAAGAGACACAGAGTGGCTAAATGGATCAAAAAACTCAATCCAACCTTCTGCTGCCTACAAGAAACGCACCCGAATAGTCAGAACAAACATAGACTCTAAATAAAAGGCTGGAGAAAAATTATCCAAGCAAACAACACCCATAAAAAAGCTGGAGTGGCCATATTAATATCAGATAATGCAAACTTTATACTCAGGAAGGTTGTAAGGGACAAAGATGGACATTTTATATTAATCAAGTGGTACATAGAGCAGGAAGAATTCACTCTCATAAACATATATGCACCAAATGAGGGGCCAGCAAAATATTTAATACAACTGTTGACTAATCTGAAAAATAATATCAACAACAACACAATAATTGTGGGGGACCTTAAAACGGCTTTGTCAACACTGGATAGGTCAACCAGACTAAAACCCAACAAGAATATACTAGACCTGAGGAGAGAAATGGAAGAAAGAGGCCTAGTGGATATATATAGGTCACTCCATCCCCAGAAACCTGGATACACATTCTTCTCCAATGTACATGGGACATTCTCCAGAATAGACTACAAGCTGGCACATAAAACATACCTCCATAAGATCAAGAGGATAGAAATTTTGCAGACTACCTTCGCTGACCACAAGGCTCTGAAATTATTTGTGAACTCCAAAGGGACTCAGAAGAAACACTTTAACACCTGGAAGTTAAACAGCCTCATGCTCAATAACTAGTGGGTTCGAGATGAAATCAAGGAGGAAATAAAAAGGTTCCTGGAAACAAATGACAATAAAGACACAAACTAACAGAACTTATGGGACACAGCAAAAGCAGTACTGGGAGGAAAATTTATAGCTTTGCAGGCACACATCAGGAAGGAAGAAGGAGCTTACCTGAGTAGCTTAATGACACAGCTAATAGAACTAGAATATGCTCAACAAAAGGACCCAAGAATAGGAAGACAGAAGGAAATAACAAAGCTGAGAGCAGAAATCAACGAAGTGGAAACCCAAAAAACAATCCGAAAGATCAAAGAAAGCAGAAGTTGGTTCTTTGAAAAAATGAACAAGATTGATAGACCACTGGCAAACCTAACAAAGAAAGAGAGAGAGAGAAACTTGATAACTCGTATCAGGAATGAAAAAGGAGAGATCACTACTGATATGACAGATATTCAAAGGGTAATCAGAAACTACTTTGAAAAACTCTACGCCACTAAAAATGAGAACCTGGAAGAAATGGTTAAAATCCTGGACTCTTATAATCTTCCACGGTTGAAGGAAGAGGATGTAGCATATCTAAACACCCCAATCACCATTGATGAAATTAAAACAGTAATCAAATGTCTGCCGAAAAACAAAAGCTCAGGTCCAGATGGATTCACTAATGAATTCTATCAAATTTTCCAAGAGGAACTACTGCCAATCTTGGCAAGACTCTTTCATGAAATTGAACAAGCAGAAACACTTCCAAATAGCTTTTATGAAGCCAACATCACCTTGATACTTAAACCAGACAGAGATGCTACAAAAAAAGAAAATTACAGACCAATATCGCTTATGAATGCAGATGCAAAGATCCTCAAGAAAATCCTGGCAAAGAGGATTCAATGCCTCATTAAGAAGATCATCTACTACGATCAAGTAGGTTTCATCCCAGGAATGCAAGGATGGTTTAACATCCATAAATCTATCAACATAATACACAACATCAATAACAAGAAAAATAAAAACCACATGATCATAACAATAGATGCAGAGTAAGCATTTGATAAGGTCCAACACCCATTCTTGATCAAAACTCTCAGCAAGATGGGAATGGAGGGAACCTTTATCAATATAGTGAAGGCCATCTACCACAAGCCAGTAGCAAATATTATCCTCAATGGAGAAAAACTAAAAGCCTTCCCTCTAAATTCTGGCACAAGACAAGGCTGTCCTCTCTCACCACTCCTATTCAACATAGCACTGGAAGTACTTGCTATAGCGATTAGGCAAGAAAAGGATATCAAGGGAATCCAGATAGGAAAGGAAGAAGTCAAGCTCTCATTGTTCGCAGACGACATGATACTCTACTTAGAAAACCCTAAAGACTTCATCAAAAAGCTTCTAGAAACAATAGACTCATATAGCAAGGTGGCAGGCTACAAAATTAACACACAGAAATCAATGGCCTTTCTCTACACCAATAGTAATAAGGATGAAATGGACATTAAGAAAACAACCCCATTCACAATAGTGCCACACAAACTCAAATATCTTGGAATCAACTTGACTAAATATGTGAAGGACCTATACAAGAAAACTATAAAACTCTGCTCCAAGAAATAAGAAGGGACACACGGAAATGGTAACACATACCCTGCTCATGGATTGGCAGGATTAACATAATCAAAATGGCAATACTCCCCAAGGCATTATACAGATTTAATGCCATCCCTCTAAAGATACCCATGACATTCTTCAAAGAAGTGGATCATACATTTTTGAAATTCATTTGGAACAATAAACACCCTCGAATAGCTAAAGCAAACATTGGGAAAAAGAATATGGGAGGAATTACTTTCCCCAACTTTAAACTGTACCACAAAGCAATAGTAATCAAAACAGCATGGTATTGGAATAAGGACAGGTCCTCAGATCAGTGGAATAGGCTTGAATACTCAGAAAATGTACCCCAGACATACAATCACCTAATTTTTGATAAAGGAGCAGGAAATCCTAAATGGAGCAGGGAAAGCCTCTTCAACAATTGGTGTTGGCACAATTGGATGGCCACTTGCAAAAAATTGAACTTAGACCCCCAGCTAACATCATGTAGGAAGGTAAAATCCAAATGGATTAAAGACCTCGATATCAGCCCCCAAACCATAAGATATATAGAACAGCACATAGGCAATACACTCCAGGACATTACAGGCATCTTCAAGGTGGAAACTGCACTCTCCAAGCAAGTGAAAGCAGAGATTAACAGATGGGAATATATTAAGCTGAGAAGCTTCTGCACCTCAAAGGAAATAATGCCCAGGATACAAGACCCCCCACTGAGTGGGAGAAACTATTCACCCAAAACCCATCAGATAAGGGGCTAATCTCCAAAATATACAAGTCACTGACAGAACTTTACAAGAAAAAAACATCTAACCCCATCAAAAAATGGGAGAAGAAATGAACAGACACTTTGACAAAGAAGAAATACACATGGCCAAAAGACACATGAAAAAATGTTCCACATCACTAATCATCAGGGAGATTCAAATCAAAACAATGATGAGATACCACCTCACACCCCAGAGAATGGCACACATCACAAAGAATGAGAATAAACAGTGTTGGCGGGGATGTGGAGAGAAAGGAACTCTTATCCACTGCTGGTGGGAATGCCGTCTAGTTCAACCTTTATGGAAAGCGATATGGAGATTCCTCCAAAAACTGAAAATTGAGCTCCCATATGATCCAGCTATACCACTCCTAGGAATATACCCTAGGAACACAAAAATACAATACAAAAACCCCTTCCTTACACCTATATTCATTGCAGCACTATTTACCATAGCAAGACTCTGGAAACAACCAAGATGCCCTTCAACAGACGAATGGCTAAAGAAACTGTGGTACATATACACAATGGAATATTATGCAGCTGTCAGGAGCGATGAAGTCATGAAATTTTCCTATACATGGATGTACACGGAATCTATTATGCTGAGTGAAATAAGTCAGAGAGAGAGAGAAAAACGCAGAATGGTCTCACTCATCTATGGGTTTTAAGAAAAATGAAAGACACCCTTGTAATAATAATTTTTAGACACAAAAGAGAAAAGAGCTGGAAGTTACAGCTCACCTCAGGAAGCTCACCACAAATAGTGATGAGTTTAGTTAGGGAAATAACTACATTTTGAACTGTCCTAATAATGAGAATGTATGAGGAAAATGGAGAGCCTGTCTAGAGTACAGGCGGGGGTCGGGTGGGGAGGAGGGAGACTTGGGATATTGGTGATGGGAATGTTGCACTGGTGATGGGTGGTGTTCTTTACATGACTGAAACCCAAACACAATCATGTATGTAATTAACGTGTTTAAATAAATTAAAAAAAAAAGAAATTGTTTTGGGGGGAAGTATTTCTGGGGTAGGGAGATTTTGGGAAATGTTGAGTTTGAGATGACTGAGGGGATGATCTTTGTGTGTGATGACTATTTGGCACTTTCTTTCCTCACCTCCTATAGTGTTAAAACCAAAAACATGTGAATGTGATATCTGGTTCAGGAGATATTATCCCAAATAAATTTAATTTTTGAAGAATAAAAAAAAAATAAAAGGCTGGAGAAAAATTATCCACGCACCTTTTGCTAGGCGTTTGGGCTGGCCCCTCCCCCCAGAGACCCCTATGTGATGGCGGGAGAGGCCTGAGTGAGTTTCTGTCCTTTTGCTTGGCATTTGGACCAGCCCCTCCCCCCAGATACCCCTGCGTGCCGGCGGGAGAGGCCTGAGTGAGTTTCTGTCCTTTTGCTCGGCGTTTGGGCCGGCCCCTCCCCCCAGAGACCATGGCGTGCCAGCGGGAGAGGCCTGAGTGAGTTTCTGTCCTTTTGCTTGGCCTTTTGACCGGCCCCTCCCCCCAGGGTGGCGCCTAGAAAGGCAAGTTGAGCGAACTGAATAGACGGGGAAGTTAGGGAGATAGGGCCAGCCATCTGGACTCGCAGGTGACCTAGAGCAGTCCACCCCCCTGGACCCTGGAGTGGACCAGGGACTCCCCAAGGGCGTGTACAGAGCCTGCGGGGTCGATCTGTGGGAACTCATGCAAGGGAGGCTTGGAGGGGGCGGAGCTCTATTGAATCCCAGAGAAAGGAGAGTGGATTGAGAGCTACGCTCAACAGTGCCAGTAACCATTGTGGCCAGGAGTGGAACTGCACTGCTGACAGAAATAAGGAGCAGAAAAGGGAAAAGACCCACTGCAGGAAGGCTGATCTCTAGGAAGCAAAGCGGAGGAGAAAGGGCTAGGTTCAACAAACTCACCCAACAGGCCCCTCTAGAAACACCTTCAGGAAGGGGACCAAAGCAGGCCGAAATTAGAAGCCACAGCACTCCAAAACACACCATTAAATACAAAGAATTATGTGTAAATCAAGGAGATCCCTAATAACTGGAGACACCATGACAAACCCTATCAAGTTTCCAAGTCCACCAAAACGCACCGATCCAGGGGAAGAAGACCTAAAAGCGGTCATGAGGAAGGAAATGCAAGAATTACTAAAACAAATGAAAGAAACCCTAGCAACCGATTATAAGAAATCCATGGACGAACGAGTCAACCAAATTAAAGAAGAAATGTCAAAGAACATGAGAGATTCCATACAAAAAGAAGTGAAGGATTTAAAAGACAAAGTAGCAAGCCTTACGAGTAGAAACACAGAGTTGGAGAAGCACATCGAAATACTCGAAGGAAAACTGCAATCAAAAATGATCAAGAAACAAACAAAGAAATAAAAGGCAAAGCACTGGAAGGAAAAATCCAATATCTAATGAACAAGGACAAAAGAAACAATCTAAGAATTGTGGGTATACCAGAAGGGGAGGAAATAGGGAAGGGGGAAGAACAGGTAGTCAGGGAGATAATAACAGAGAACTTTCCCACCCTCTGGAAAGACAATTCAGGACAAATCCAAGAAGTCAAGAGAGTCCCTAATAAAATAGACCCTAGTAAACCCACACCAAGACACATAATAATCCAAATGGCAAAAAACAAAGAGAAAGAGGAACTCCTGAAAGCAATAAGGGAGAAAAAAAACTCAAGTACAAAGGAAAGGACATAAGAATCAAACCGGATCTCCCATTTGAAATAATTCAAGCAAGAAGACAGTGGAATGACATATTTAAATGACTGAATGAAAGAAATTTCCAACCCAGGGTCCAATACCCAGCAAAACTATCATTCATATGGGAGGGCAGACTAAAAACATTCTCAAACATGAACGAACTTGAACTATTTGTGTAAATTAAGCCGATCCTAAGTGACTTACTCAGAGACGAATTACACAATCCAAACCCCCGATTGTAACAACAACCACTCCACACAATACAACTGAAGAACAGTCCTCTCTATCAATAATTTCCCTAAATGATAACGGACTAAACTCTCCAATTAAAAGACACATAGTAGAGAACTGGGTTAGGAAAAATAAACCGGACTTCTGCTGTCTGCAAGAAACACACCTACAGTTACAGGATAAGCACATGCTTAGAATAAAAGGATGGAAAGTAATTATTCAGGCCAATGGAAAACAAAAAAGAGCTGGGACAGCCATTCTTATATCAGACCAAATTGTATTCAACCTCAAGAAAGTGATCAGAGACAAAGCGGGTCACTACTTACTGATCAGGGGAACATTAGATCAAGAAACACTAACCCTAGTCAATATCTATGCACCTAATGTAGAGTCACCAAAATATGTGAGGCAACTACTGGCAAACCTGGAAAAACACTTGAAGGGAATTGTGATAATAGTATGGGACCTCAATACTCCACTATCACCACTGGACAGATCCTCCAAACAGAAAAATAGCAAAGAAATAAGAGCTCTAAATGAAAAATTAGAAGATTTAGGGCTAATAGACTTATATAGAGCCCTCCATCCCCAGAAAGCAGAATACACATTCTTCTCAAACCCATATGGAACCTTCTCCAGAATAGACCATGTCTTAGGATATAAAGCCAACTTATATAAGACCACAAAGGTAAGGATCATTAGAAGTACCCTTTCAGATCACTATGCAATAGAGCTTATAATTGATGTCAAGAAGAAGCAATGGAGGAAAACTAATACCTGGAGATTAAACAACATGCTGCTTAACAACAGCTGGATCAAAGAACAACTCAAGGAAGAAATAAAAAGATTCCTTGAGACAAATGACAATGAAGAGACAACATGTCAAAATTTATGGGACACAGCAAAAGCAGTAATTAGGGGGAAACATATAGGAATACAGGCCTATGTCAAGAAACAGGAAAATAAAAAAAACCAACAGTTTAAAAGATCACCTCAAAGAGTTGGAACAACAGCAACAGAGAAATCCAACCACAACCAGAAGGCAAGAAATAATAATAACCAGAGCAGAAATAAACAACATAGAAACTAAGAAAACAATACAAAAAATCAATGAGACCAGGAGTTGGTTTTTCGAAAAAATAAACAACATAGACAAAACATTGGCAAAACTCACCAAAAAAGAGGGAAAACACCCAAATCAGTAGGATCACAAATGAAAGGGGAGAGATTACAACAGAACCCCAAGAAATACAACACATCATGAGATCATACTATGAACAACTATACTCAACTAGGCTAGAGAACCCAGTAGAAATCGACAGATTCTTGGACAAACACCCTCTTCCAAGACTGGAAAAGGAAGATCTAGAAAGTCTAAACAGACCAATCACTTCAGAGGAAATTGAAGATGTAATTTGAAAACTCCCTAAGAACAAAAGCCCAGGCCCACATGGATTTACAGGTGAATTCTATCAAACATTTCAAGAAGACTTATTACCACTGTTCCATAGACTTTCCCAAACCATAGAAAAAAAAGGAATCCTCCCCAACTCCTTTTATGAGGCTAATATCACACTCATTTCCAAAGAAGGCAAAGACACCACCAAAAAAGAAAACTACAGACCAATCTCACTAATGAACATAGATGCAAAGATACTCAACAAAATCTTAGCAAACCGAATCCAACACTTCATCAAAAAGATCATATATTACGGTCAAGTGGGATTCATAGCAGGAATGCAAGGTTGGTTTAACATACGGAAATCAATAAACATGATACATCACATCAACAACATGAAAGACAAAAACCACATGATCATATCAATCGATGCCGAGAAGGTGTTTGACAAAATCCAACATCCCTTCATGTTAAAGACACTCAGCAAAATAGGGTTAGAAGGCACCTTCCTTAAGATAGTTACAGCTATTTATGAAAAGCCTACAGCCAACATTATACTTAATGGCGAGAAACTAGAAGCATTCCCACTAATGTCAGGAACTAGGCAAGGCTGTCCACTCTCTCCACTCTTATTCAATATAACCTTAGAAGTCCTAGCTATAGCAGTCCGACAAGAGAAGTGAATAAAAGGAATTCAAGTAGGGAAAGAGGAACACAAGCTAGCTCTATTTGCCGACGATATGATGATATACATCAAAAATCCTAAAGAGTCCACAGTAAAACTCCTAGAAACAATCAACCAATACAGCAAAGTGGCTGGATACAAAGTCAATAGACAAAAGACAGTAGCGTTTCTATATACAAACAATGAAGTTGAGGAGAGAGAGATTAAAAATACAATCCCATTTAAGATAGTACCAAAAAATATCAAGTATCTAGGAATCAACCTTACAAGAGAAGTGAAAGACCTACACCAGGGAAACTTCAAAACACTTCAGAAAGAAATTGAAGACGATCTAAAGAAATGGAAGAACATCCCATGCTCATGGATAGGTAGAATTAACATAGTCAAAATGACTCTCTTACCCAAACTTCTATATAGATTTAATGCAATCCCTATCCAAATCCAGACACAATTCTTTAAAGAAATAGAACAATCATTCACAAAATTCATCTGGAACCACAAAAGACCCAGGATAGCCAAACACATACTGATAAACAAGAAGCTGGGAGGCATCTCCTTACCTATCTTGAAACTATACTATAAAGCCATAGTAATTAAAACAGCATGGTACTGGAACAGAGACAGGACCTCAAATCAGTGGATAAGAACAGAATTCCCAGACATAAACCCCCAGATATACAGCCAACTAATATTTGATAAAAGAGGCAAGAACCTAAAATGGAACAAAGAAAGCCTATTCAACAAATGGTGTTGGTAAACTGGAAGACCACATGTACGAAAGTGAAAATCGACCCATATCTCACTCCTTATACAAAAGTCAACTCAAAATGGATCAAAGACCCTGAAATCAGACCTGAATCTATAAAGTTTATTGAGAATAAAATAGGCAGAACACTCGAAGACCTATATATCAAAAGGGTCTTTGAGAATGGAGCACCAATGGCAAGGATGTTAGCATCAAATATAAACAAATGGGACTACATCAAACTAAAAAGCTTCTGCATGGCAAAAGAAACCCTACTTAACGCAAGAAGACAGATAACAGAATGGAAAAAATCTTTTCACTTGACATATCAGATAAAGGGCTGATATCTAGAACATACAAAGCACTCAGAAAGCTGAGCCCCTCAAAACCAAATAAAGCCATAAAAAATGGGGAGATGAAATGAATAGACACTTCTCTGAGGAAGACAGAAGGATGGCCAACAAACACATGAAAACATGCTCACCTTCACTCATCATCAGGGAGATCCAAATCAAGACAACAATGAGATACCACCTCACACCAGTGAGGTTGGCTCACATCAAAAATAATGGAAACAACCTTTGTTGGCGAGGATGCGGTATGAAAGGAACTCTCATCCACTGCTGGTGGGAATGCCCTCTAGTCCAACATCTATGGAGAAAAGTCTGGAGAGTGCTCAAAGAACTCAGAATTGAGCTGCTATTTGACCCAGCAATTGCTCTCCTAGGCATATACCCCCAAGGTGGAAGGACATTCATTCCAAAATATGTATGCACCCCACTATTTATTGCAGCACTCAGTATAATAGCCAAATCTTGGAACCAACCTCGATGTCCAATAACAGATGAATGGATCATTAAGATGTGGTACATATATACAATGGAATATTACATGGCAGTCAGAAATGATACAATCACAGACTTTGCAGCAACGTGGATGGACCTAGATCATGTTATGTTAAAAGAAATAAGTCAGAAGACAAAAGACAAACACAGAATGGTAGCACTATTCTGAAACACCTAGAATACATATTTTATACACAACTAATACCTAACAATCAAATAACAGGGTTTAACAGGGTAGAAACTCCGAACATTGTAATAGTCAACACATACGTGGGAGCAGTTTCCAAAATACATGAAAAAGGAACAATGCAAACTCTTGACTACACATTATACCACAAAGAAAACAACAACAACAGAAACAGCAGCATAGAGAGAACAAGTATGTAATCAGACTTCTACAACAAAGGCCCACAATAATCACTTAGAGTTCATATACAGGAACACAAGTATAGAACACCAAGGGAATTCACGGACTGCAATGGCAACATACTATAACACTACCTTTTAATGCCTTTATCATACTATATCTTAAATAACCTCTCAGCTTTTCTGTCCACAGGCGCCCTTGGATACAAAGGGTGGACAAACTAAGGTGGCAACTCGGAATACCACACGGGATACCATACCTTGCATGCACTACGAGATGGCCACGAGAAAACTCTTTAACATACACTTTATCTCTAGGTAATACCTTCATTTAGGAATTGAAGCACGTGACCAGTCAGACCACCGAAGCAGTATCTGAGACGTACAGAATTAAACTACAGGCTCTATTCTTCGAACACTTTCAATCAAACCAGCATTCCTTTGCTATTCTCTCCTCTCTTCTCACTACTTCTTTTTTTTCTATTCTGCTCATTACTTTTTTACCTTTCTCTTCCCCTTTTCTCTCTAAGGTATTTTCTCTTTTCTCTCCCTTCATACCCTTCCTATATACCTTCCCCTTTCTCCCCTCCAGAAATCCAACTATCCCTTCACCCCTCAATCCCATCCAGATCTCCCATCATATTAAAACTCTTCACCCTCAGTCCTTATTCTATTAGGCATCAAGATCGACCTCCTACCCAGCGAACCAGTACCCAGCACCCAGGCGAGGGGACACCCAGATAAACCCACACCTCGTCTCCTGCAAGAAAAGACAGCCAACTCCCCTGTGGACTCATGCTGCGAGGCCCTCCCTACCAACACCCCCTAACGCGGACTGTTCCTTGAAACCGGGCCTAGGTCCGAAAGTATCCCCAACGCAAGAACTCTTCCAAGACCTCCCTGCTGCAAATTTTTACCAATCTGAAGGTCAGGGGGTGGGTTAGGAAGATGCCTGGGAACCCACACACCACAAGAAAAACCCAAAAGACAATGGGAAAAACTGTACATCCAACATAGGCATAAAACCTGTAATACACCACCTCTTTACCTGCTCTCCCCCAAATGTAAGGTAGTCCTCTGCACCACTTTGGTCCCTTAAAAACTTCGCTAACTCATTTTATCTTTTTTTTTAATTTATTTATTTATCTTTTTTAAATGATTGTCCTATATATATATATTGTGAGCACATACATTTTTAATTCCCTTTTTTTCCTTTTCTTTTTTTTCTCCTCCTTTTTGGGTATGTGACCTCTTTCGGTTATCCCATTAGTCCACCCACAAATACACAGACATTATAATGTAGCACCACTTCCCCCTGCAAAGGCACACTAAGTAAAGGGGAAATCTTACTTATAAAAAAAGAGCTCCTATTTACTAGAGATAGGAACTCATAGTTGTTTACAATATGGGGATATCTCCTGCCTTGAAAATATGTCATGTGGAATCAACTTAGACCTGAGGTGATTAGATACCATTCATCCAGCCTTGAACCCTTGATCCCCGACATAGAAACGGCACAGCTCTTCACAACAGCTGCAGGAAACAAACTCCATCCGGACAGCCTTGATACGTCGGGACCAACAACAAGGCCCAGCTCTAACATGATATCCTGACAACGAGGAAAATGCGAACATCTTGACCTTAGAGCAGATTAGCCTACCTTACCAACTAATGACAAGACAAAACCAGAAGTCTTGGCACCCTTTGGTAGGTCCAAAAACCAAGATCGGGATTTGCAGATGACTGGCTGCTAGAACCACGACCAGACTGTATACATCTTGGGACCAATAAAAGAGCCCTAGTTTAGGGTTTGAAATATGACCTGCACAATAATCATGATCCCCAGTCCCAAAGGTCTGGCAGAGACAATGGTAATGGAATGGGGCTTTTGGAAGCACAAAGAAAGACGCTATCCTAGGTGCCACCCTAGGTTCAGTGCAAAGACCAAGATCATCAACCACAGAAGATCGATTAAAATGACGCTGAGGTAACAGAACCTCTAGAACCACAAAGACTGACTTCATCATAAGTCCCACCTCAGGATCTGTGCAGATACTGAGACCTCTGAACACAGAGCAGAAGTCTTCCACACACCAAAAAAAAAAAAAAAAAACCACCGGGAAAGTAAAGGACCCTGATCCTGAACAAAGTCTAGAGTTGATCCCATGACAGTTTGCTCCAAGGACGGAGAAACCCCATATAACTTAGGCCAAGTGAATTCCTTTCGAATGACCCCAATATTTACTGTGCCAGGGCAGGAGGAAAAAAAAAATACAAAAAAGCACAAAACCTTGGTTATTTTTTATATAAATATATATATTACCTTTATTTATTATTGTTATTATTATTTTTGATTTACCTATCTATTTTGGTCGATTTCTCTGTTTGGGTGCTATTATTGAAAATGTTGTCCCCAATTATACTTACTTTTTTTTCTCTCTTCCTTTCTTCTCTTTCATTATGTGCTATGCCATGATTCTCAATTCAAGACCATGGCGTGATTTTTGTTTGTCTGCTTTTGTTTTTGTTTTTGTTGGTTTGTTTGTTTTGTCTGTTCTTTGAGGTGCTTATAAATGAAAAAAGATTAAAAAAAAGGTTACTTCTAATATCTTCTGTAAATATAGCCATTATTAATAAAGTAAAATCAATACTTAAAAAAATTATCCAAGCAAACAACACCCATAAAAAAGCTGGAGTGGCCATACTAATATCAGATAATGCAAACTTTATACTCAGGAATGTTGTAAGGGACAAAGATGGACATTTTATATTAATCAAGGTGTATGTAGAGCAGGAAGAAATAACTCTCCTAAACATATATGCACCAAAGGAGGGGCCAGCAAAATATTTAATGCAACTGTTGACAAATTTGAAAAATAATATCAATAACAACACAATAATTGTGGGGGACCTCAACACGGCTTTGTCAACACTGGATAGGTCAACCAGAATGAAACCCAACAAGAATATACTAGACCTGAGGAGAGAAATGGAAGAAAGAGGCCTAGTAGATATGTATAGGACACTCCATCCCCAGAAACCTGGATACATATTCTTCTCCAATGTACATGGGACATTCTCCAGGATAGACTACATGATGGCACATAAAACATACCTCCATAATATCAAGAGGATAGAAATTTTGCAGACTACCTTCGCTGACCACAAGGCTCTGAAATTATTTGTGAATTTCAAAGGGACTCAGAAGAAAAACCTTAACACCTGGAAGTTAAACAGCCTCATACTCAATAACCAGTGGGTCTGAGATGAAATCAAGAAGGAAATCAAAAGGTTCCTGGAAACAAATGACAATAAAGACACAAACTATCAGAACTTATGGGACACAGCAAAAGCAGTACTGAGAGGAAAATTTATAGCTTTGCAAGCACACATCAGGAAGGAAGAAGGAGCTTACCTGAGTAGCTTAAAGACACAGCTAATAGAACTAGAAAGTGCTCAACAAAAGGATCCAAAAATAGGAAGACAGAAGGAAAAGACAAAGCTGAGAGCAGATATCAATGAAGTGGAAACCCAAAAAACAATCCGAAAGAGCAACGAAAGCAGAAGTTGGTTCTTTGAAAAAATAAACAAGATTTATAGACCACTGGCAAAACTAACAAAGAAGAATGAGAGAGAAACTTGATAACTTGTATTAGGAATGAAAAAGGAGAGATCACTACTGATATGACAGAGATTCAAAGGGTAATCAGAAACTACTTTGAGAAATTCCACGCCACTAAAAATGAGAACCTGGAAGAAATTGATAAATTCTTGGACTCTGGGGCTGGAGAGATAGCATGGATGTAAGGCGTTTGCCTTTCATGTAGGAGGTCATCAGTTCGAATCCCAGTGACCCATATGGTCCCCCGTGCCTGCCAGGAGCAATTTCTGAGACTGGAGCCAGGAATAACCCCTGATCACTGCCGGGTGTGACCCAAAAACCATAAAAAAAATTCTTGGACTCTTATAATCTTCCACGATTGAATGAAGAGGATGTAGCATATCTAAACACCCCCATCACCATTGATAAAATTAAAACGGTAATCAAATGTCTGCCGAAAAACAGAAGCCCAGGCCCAGAAGGATTCACTAATGAATTCTTTTAAACTTTCCAAGAGGAACTACTACCAATCCTGGCAATATTCTTTCATGAAATTGAACAAACGGAAACACTTCCAAATAGCTTTTATGAAGCCAACATCACCTTGATACCTAAACCAGACAGAGATGCTACAAAAAAAGAAAATTACAGACCAATATAGCTGATGAAAGCAGATGCAAAGATCCTCAACAAAATCCTGGCAAATAGGATTCAATGCCTCATTAAGAAGATCATCCTCTACGATCAAGTAGGTTTCATCCCAGGAATGCAAGGATGGTTTAACATCCGTAAATCTATCAACATAATACACAACATCAATAACAAGAAAAATAAAAACCACATGATCATATCAATAGATGCAGAGAAAGCATTTGATAAGTTCCAACACCCATTCTTGATCAAAACTCTCAGCAAGATGGGAATGGAAGGAACCTTTCTCAATATAGTTAAGGCCATCTACCACAAGCCAGTGGCAAATATTTTCCTCAATGGAGAAAAACTAAAAGCCTTCCCTCTAAATTCTGGCACAAGACAAGGCTGTCCTCTCTCACCACTCCTATTCAACATAGCACTGTAAGTACTTGCTAAAGCGATAAGGCAAGAAAAAGATATCAAGGGAATCCAGATAGGAAAGGAAGAAGTCAAGCTCTCACTGTTCGCAGATGACATGATACTCTACTTAGAAAACCCTAAAGACTCTACCAAAAGGCTTCTAGAAACAATAGACTCATACAGCAAGGTGGCAGGCTACAAAATTAACACACAAAAATCAATGGCCTTTCTATACACCAATAGTAATAAGGAAGAAATGGACATTAAGAAAACAACCCCATTCACAATAGTGCCACACAAACTCAAATATCTTGGAATCAACTTGACTAAAAATGTGAAGGATGTATACAAAGAAAACTATAAAACTCTGCTCCAAGAAATAAGAGAGGAAACGCAGAAATGGAAACGCATACCCTGCTCATGGATTGGCAGGTTTAACATAATCAAAATGGCAATACTCCCCAAGGCATTATACAGATTTATTGCTATCCCTTTAAAGATACCCATGACATTCTTCAAAGAAGTGGATCAGGCACTTTTGAAATTCATTTGGAACAATAAACACCCTCGAATAGCTAAAGCAATCATTGGGAAAAAGAATATGGGAGGAATTACTTTCCCCAACTTTAAACTGTACTACAAAGCAATAGTAATCAAAACAGCATGGTATTGTAATAAGGACAGGCCCTCAGATCAGTGGAATAGTTTTGAATACTCAGAAAATGTTCCCCAGACATACAATCACCTAATTTTTGATAAAGGAGCAGGAAACCCTAAATGGAGCAGGGAAAGCCTCTTCAACAAGTGGTGTTGGCACAAATGGATAGCCACTTGCAAAAAATTGAACTTAGACCCCCAGCTAACATCATGTACGAAGGTAAAATCCAAATGGATTAAAGACCTCAATATCAGCCCCAAAACCATAACATATATAGAACAGCACATAGGCAAGACACTCCAGGACATTACAGGCATCTTCAAGGAGGAAACTGCACTCTCCAAACAAGTGAAAGCAGAGATTAACAGATGGGAATATATTAAGCTGAGAAGCTTCTGCACCTCAAAGGAAATAGTGCCCAGGATACAAGAGCCCCCCACTGAGTGGGAGAAACTATTCACCCAATACCCATCAGATAAGGGGTTAATCTCCAAAATATACAAGGCACTGACAGAACTTTACAAGAAAAAAACATCTAATCGCATCAAAAAATGGGGAGAAGAAATGAACAGACACTTTGACAAAGAAGAAATACAAATGGCCAAAAGACACATGAAAAAGTGCTCCACATCACTAATCATCAGGGAGATGCAAATCAAAACAATGATGAGATACCACCTTACACCCCAGAGAATGGCACACACCACAAAGAATGAGAATAAACAGTGTTGGCGGGGATGTGGAGAGAAAGATACTCTTATCCACTGCTGGTGGGAATGCTGTCTAGTTCAACCTTTATGGAAAGCGATATGGAGATTCCTCCAAAAACTGGAAATCGAGCTCCCATATGGTGCAGCTATACCACTCCTAGGAATATACCCTAGGAACACAAAAATACAATACAAAAACCCCTTCCTTACACCTATATTCATTGCAGCACTATTTACCATAGCAAGACTCTGGAAACAACCAAGATGCCCTTCAACAGACAAATGGCTAAAGAAACTGTGGTACATATACACAATGGAATATTATGCAGCTGTCAGGAGCGATGAAGTCATGAAAATTTCCTATACATGGATGTACACGGAAACTATTATGCTGAGTGAAATAAGTCAGAGAGAGAGAGAAAAACGCAGAATGGTCTCACTCATCTATGGGTTTTAAGAAAAATGAAAGACATTCTTGCAATAATAATTTTCAGACACAAAAGAGAAAAGAGCTGGAAGTTCCAGCTCACCACAGGAAGCTCACCACAAAGAGTGATGAGTTTAGTTAGAGAAATAACTACATTTTGAACTGTCCTAATAATGAGAATGTATGAGGGAAATCGAGAGCCTGTTTAGAGTACAGGCGGGGGTTGGGTGGGGAGGAGGGAAACTTGGGACATTGGTGATAGGAATGTTGCACTGGTGATGGGTGGTGTTCTTTACATGACTGAAACCCAAGAAAAATCATGTATGTAAAAGCTGTTTAAATAAAAAAAAACCCACGTCTTTAGATTTTCATGAAGACAAAAAAAAAGAAAGAAAGAAAACATACCACAAAGTCATCTCTGAGTGATAGTGAAATAATAAATTTTTATTTAGGGTTTTTTTTTTTGCAATTTTTTGGCAGTGAGCATAAATTATTTTGTAATTAGTAAAAAGGCAAAAATATCATTTTTAAAAGGAAAATAAGTATATAAGGAAAGAGCAAGAAGGACAGTTTTTGTTATGAATCTATTTCATCCCACCTTAACAGCCCAAGCAGCATAATTGGGAAGAAAAGACCAGGTATGTTCTTTTCTGCTGCTGAATTCAATACAGTGGATTTTTCTAATGATTTCCCCCCAAAATGCTGAGACCAGTATTCCCAAGTCATACACACACACACACACACACACACACACACACACACACACACACATGTCTTGCCAAACTAACTGACAGGACAAGCATAAAAATCTCCATGCAATTTAAAATAAACTTTACTTTTGAATATATACACAATAATGATGTTTTTCAAACTGGTATATTCAAGTTTGCAACTTATATACTTATTAAAAAACAAACTCTGGTGTGCCATCACAGAAATCTTACCCAAGCCTCCAAGACATGTCTAGTTGGAGAAACGCAAAATTAAAAGTTGGTTATATTTGGCTCCAAATCTCCAACCAAATAAGAAATCCTGGGAGAGTTATATTTTTTATTAAAAAAAACCTTTATTTTCAATACAATTCAATACTCACTCATCACCAAGACACATACATGTTGTCAAATGCCACGTTAGTAAAGACATTGGCAAAAGGAAAATAGATATAATAATACAGGCTCTTGACAATGAAACACAGCATGTAAGTCAGCAATGTGAGTTTCATGTGTTTTAATTTTAAAACTTTAAAATGGTTGCTTACCAACAGAGACTGAGCAGAACCCTTAGATCCATAATATCCTATACTTCGACTTAGGGACTGAATAAAAACAGGGAGCATCTGTTACAGAAGACTGAACACAACAACAGTGATGGAACAGAACCTCTAGAGCCGAAAAAAATCTAACCTAGACCCTGTCCTAGGACCTGCACAAATACCAAGACTGCTAGCTACAGGGACCTCATTTTCTCATCCACAACTGAGAGGAAAGTTTCCTAGCACCACATACAAAGCCCTTGGGACGAGGTAATGAGTATCTATGGAGCCAGGCGTTGATTCCATGATGGTATGTTTCAAGGACAGAGAAGCCCTGAATCTCTTAAGCCATGGGAATTCCCATTCTCTCCCAATGCTTACTGTGCCTATGCAAAAAAAAAAAAAAAGTGGAGGGAATGTCAAAACCTGCCACTCCAGTACCCCTTTTTTTCTTATTTTGTTTTGATTTGTTAGTTTTTTACTTTATTTTCCTTCTCTTTTTACTTCCACTTTTCTCTTCCCTTTTCACTCCTGTGATTATTATTTGGTGATTTTTTTTTCTTTTCTTATTAACCGGGTGCACTTTTTTTCTTTTTCTCTTTCTTTTTTGGTAATTGCTACCAAATTTTTTCTTCCTTTTTTTCTTATCCTTTTTATCTCAAACAACAACAAAATAGGTAATCTACAATAAGCTGTAAAGTGGAGACTAGTACTCTGGGGGAAGGGAAGGAATTAGATATGGGATGCATGCAGGTAACGTGGGTAGAGAGGGGACAACACTGATGGTGGGAATGCCCCTCATTCATTGTCACTATGTACCATAAATAAGTCTGTGAAGAAAAAATAAAAAAGAATAAATAACATCCATTATCATTATTAAAAAAGAAGTTATAAAATAAAATGATACTTTATAAAAAAATGGTTGCTTACATATTTGGGGATAAATTCTGTGATCATTTTTAGTGTTTTCAATATTCTAGCATGCTAGTTTTATTTTACAATTACTTTGAGAAAAAGTAAAATTTTGTGATCAAAATTTTGTGATCAAAATCAAAATATCAAAAGATGTTTTCCCAAACATCTTTCTGACAAAAACAGAATGTCCAAAACATCAGTGTTTTATTTTTGCCACAGATGCTCAGGGACAGTAAAAGGGTGGGCCTTATCTATTTCTTCCTTTTGCTCTAATACAGCCTCTGAAAGCCATGTGTTTATATGTGCCCTAAAGGAAAACTAATGAATTATATTTCCTCCACTGACAGCAATTCGAGCCAAGCCCAGATAGCAGTGATGCGATTAGCATTTGCTTCATCATGCCCACAGTTCTGCACCTGTGTCACTGCCAGTGGGAGTGAGGCAGAGCAACATAACACAGCTCAGCCACATCCCAAGGACAAGAACAAGTATATATTAAGGAAAACAAACTCAGACTCAAATAATTTCTATTACCCATCAATGTGGACCAGCTGCTTGTTGACATTATATGGTAGACTGTTGGAACAAAATCATTTAAAATATGAAGTTTGTCTGCATGTTAGGCTATGGGGCTTCTTGTGACCATAAACAAGGCAACCAGTTGCTTACAGGTCAGAGCAGATGGGGCATCAGAGCTGCTTTGAGTGCTTTTCAGAATTTAATCAGCAGGCCTGACTCCATCTGGCTTCACTAATCTATTTGATTTTCTTCTGGATAGTAATCAAGAAAGTTCTTACCTCTGTTCTTATTATTTCAATTCTACCAAAACTCAAATAAGTCACATCTCAGAACAGAATCTGGGGAGATTTCTTAGCAATCTATGGTTCTGTTTGTCCTTTGTCATGCATGCTCATTCATGCATGATATGAATGAGGGAGAAAGATCTCATGAGCTCACATGTGCATGGGAGTGATATAGCAAGTATTTCTTCATACATTTGAAATTATAATTCAAAGAGATGCACTTCCAAGCTAATTGTGACATTATTTTAGTAAGGCTTTTTATTTGATTTCTTATCCAGATACCTGAAGTAAGACAAAAGCTCAGAGCTTGCCATAATTTGTAGGAAAACCTTTTCCCTTTCTATTCCCTGCCTTCAACCACAATTCCAACAGTTCAGTAAGGAGAATGGAAAATACCTACTCGGACATTTAACCATGCATCCTAAAAATTCCAGTTATATGACAGAAAGCAAGCCTATACTTTGAACTTGGAAATTCAATAGAAACTAATTTTTACCTAATGAAACGTTTTGTTATTCAGGTCCAGATAAATCAGACAGAGCTGGAGTGACAGTATAACAGGTAGGGATTTTGCCTTGCACACAGCTGACTCAGGTTCATTTTCTGGCATCCCATATATCCCAAGCCCAGTAGAGCTCAGTAGTAATTTATGAGGGCAGTGCCAGGAGTAACTTCTGAGAAATGCCTAGTGTATCCAAAAACCAAAGAGAGATAGTGGTAGTGGGAGAAAGAGAAAGAGGGACAGAGAAGAGAAGGGGAGGTAGGGCAGAAGGATGGGGTCAAGAGGAGAGTGGGAGAAAGAGCTCATGAGCTCACATGTGCATGGGAGTGATATAGCAAGCATTTCCTTCATACTCTTGAAATTATAATTCAAAGAGATACACTTCCAAGCTAATTGTGACACTATTTTAGTAAGGCGTTTTATTTGACTTTGTGTCACGGCCAGAAGTTCTCTGGCTTACTTACTTCTTCCTGACTCTGCACTCAGGGCTTCATTCCTGAATAGGCCTCATGCAAGGAAAAAGCTCTACCTGCTGCACTATTGCTCCAGCACTGTGTGACATTATTTATAATACCTAAATACCAAGATTTAAAATCAATCTGTGTCCATGAACATATGAGTGGATAAAGTGTACAATATAGACATGATGAAATACTACTCAACTATTAAATAAAGAAAATCCTGGGCTAGAATGATAGCACAGCAGCAGGGCATTTGTCTTGTATGAGGATGACGCAAGACAGACCTGGGTTCAATCCTGAGCATTCCTGATGGTCCCCCAACCCAGGAGTGATTTCTGAGCACAGAGCCAGGAGTAACCTCTGAGCATCACTAGGTGTGGCCCAAAAACCAAAAAAATAAAGAAAAAAAAAGAAAGGAAAACCCTGCTATCTGCAACATGAGTGGGCTAAGAAGGTAAAAGACAAATGTATGTTTTCACATGTGACACATAAACAAAACTAAACTTTTAAATTTCTGAAAACAAACCTTGCTTTTATTATCACCAGTTGAAAGTGTTTGCTATATTTTTCCAGATAATGAAACTTACCTCCATGCATAAGTTATTTTGGAAGAAAAAAGTCTGAAAAATAATTTTCATTGGGTGCATTCCCTCATTCATGTATTGTTCTTCCTGCATGTGCCTCCGATCCATCCTTGTTCTGTGCTCCCATGTAAAATGTCTTTCATATCTTTTATTTGACTTTTCCTTCAAGTGTTATAGGAAGAATGGCATCCTCCATTAAAGTCTTTCAGGCCTACACCAAAGCTTTTTTTTTTTGAGTTCCTAGAATTAATTCTTTTTTTCTTTTTTTTATTATTTTAATTATGACAACAAAGATGCAAAGAGAGGACAGGGTAAAGTTACAGTGGAAGCACAATTACCCATAAACAGAATTCTCAGTAGTCCCATCGATGATAGCCCAGCCTTGAACTTTCAGCCAAAGAACATTAAGAAAAACAAAACTGAACCCATGTACAATACAATTACTTTGTCCCTCAAATCCCCAGTTGTAGTACATACTATTTCTTAGCAGCACACAATATAATCTAAAGACATTAGACTTATGTAACTCCTTAAACATTAAGGGCAAAGTACATTTATCTAGTTCCATGCACATGCTTACTAGTTTAAGTTAACCTCAAAAGTTTTAGTGGGTTGTTTTTCTTAAGGATTGGAGTCAAGGGAACATAGTAAAAAATGGTGTTAGAGTGGCATTTGTTTTCATAGGCCCACCAAAATATAAGGGACATGGAAAGAAAAATTATGGTCTAAATACAAGGAGACACTACCCCTGAAGTTTCCTGGCACAGGACTGACTCTAGGCTCCAGGCAAACTAGTTTGTCCAATCCAAGTCATCGTCTGTAGTGGCAATACACCTCCATTCCTCACATAGTCTCTTTTGTTGGTATCATGCTTCTGTATTAAAGATCCTGGAGTCTGCATATCCCATATTGCAGTCAGGATGGTGCAGAGCATCCTCTCGTTTCACCTCACACTTAAGGGGCAATAGAGAGAACCATGTCCTGTAGAGCAGGTCATTGTTGTTGTCAAGTCTTCTCAGTGTAAACGGAAGTCTCTTTTTAGGAGGTCGATGTCAGACCCTTGGTAGTGTCTTTCCTGGTAGAGGACTGCTTCCAGCTGTTGCTATAAAAGACCTTGGATGTTTCGTAGATAGCTTGCCTGGTTCTGGTGAGAATGGAGGATGCCCATTCTTCTGAGGCCTGTGCCAGGTCATTATATCAATGTTCAGGGTGTAAGGTACATTGTACTGAGATTTATTAGATAAGAACTTATCTGTCTGTATAGTGTTTTCCCATTTTAATGTGTCTATGCAAACAAGGATCAATGCCATGAAGCGTTATTGGTGCATCTGGAGGCAATAGGAACAAGACCAGCAATTTCCATGACATAGTTCAATCATAGGCATTAAACTGAGGGACAGTTCCACCAACAATCCTTACTGAACAGCTTACAAAGAAAAGACAAGATGAAAAGTGTATAGAAACATCATGGTAGAAGAATATATAGAGAGTTACAGCTGTTAAAGAAAATACACATAAAATATTCAAAAGATATATGTGTTCAATATGTGTTCAATTTATGTCCTTCTAAATAGTTCTGGGATTGTTAGATCCACTGTATGTTTTTGGTCTGAGATTAGAACTGTGTGTTACTGAAGTTAAGAAGGGTAAATCTGGGGTACTGATGGTTGGGAGGACTATATGTTCACGCCAGGGCGCTAGACCCCGCGCGGTTTGCAACATGTAGACTGGTATGAAATTGCCAGTGACAGCCTGAGTATAGCTGAGAAGCTATCTGCCACCCCCCAGATCCAACTTCACCCCCTAAGACAATCTCTGGAGCCGGCCTGGGAGTGGGGAAAACCCAGGGTGCCCCATCAGGTCCTCCCAGGAACCCACCTGGAGATCTGGAGGAAAGAGGGAGAGGGGGGTCGGGTGACCCAGGTCCGGGCCCCCCTACCCTAGGCTGGGCCAAGAGGTCCCTGGCACATACGGAGGTCTGCCAGGGGCCAGCCTGTGCCAACTGAAAATCCTGCTCCAGGAAGAGAGGAAGGCCCTCCCAGGCCCGAAGGACAGGAGTTCAAGCCCCACCCTAGGCCAATCTCTGGAGCTGGCCTGGGAGTGGGGAAAACCCAGGGTGCCCCATCAGGTCCTCCCAGGAACCCACCTGGAGATCCGGAGGAAAGAGGGAGAGGGGGGTCAGGTGACCCAGGTCCGGGCCCCCCTACCCTAGGCCGGGCCAAGAGGCCCCTGGCACATATGGAGGTCTGCCAGGGCCAGCCCGTGCCAGCTGAAAATCCTGCTCCAGGAAGGGAGGAAGGCCCTCCCAGGCCCGAAGGACCTACACCAAAGCTTTCTATAAATCCATTTCTAGAAGAATACTCAGTTGATATAGTATATACAACTATGCAATATATGTAACTATATAATAGATGTAACTATATATGTAATATAACTACATATGTTACTATATAATAGAATGTCTAATATTTTATTAGATAAAAACCATTATCCTTCCAGGATAAAAGTGGGTTCTATAAGAAGAAAATATTTTTCTTTATTCTTTGACTATCTATTTTTATGACAATGTCTAAAATCAGTGAACAAAGAGTTCAATGCCTATTTGATAATGCATATAGATTTAAGAACATGGAGCACTGTATTCAAGAGCTTGTCTTCAGGGATTGGGGAGATACCTCAAATGCCTAGTGTGTAAATCTGCATGCCAAAGACCCAGGTTCAATTCCAGAACCCTAACACCACCAGTGCAACCCCTATAGTACCAATATAGGAGTAACCCAAAATGAAAATTTTGGTATAGGACCAAGTACTGGTTTTACTGCTTTCTGTAGACAATTTGCCTAATTTTTCTGATTCCATTTGCTCTTTCACAAACTAAGAATTACTCCAGAATCAGTCTCAGGAGATTATTATAGAATTAAATTAGTTAATATGAAGTGGCTATAGGAAAACTCCTTGTGCTGTTAATTTACTCTCAAACTTCTGGCAGTAAATATATATGTTTCCACAAATCAAGCAGTTCAGCAACAACACGAGAGTGATTTGAGAGGACCAATTCAATCCTGATAATATCTATCTTCAGATAGCTTCAGATGGTACATTTTAAGGTCTCTGTCCCTTAAGACTATCAGCATTTCAATGCCAGCACAAATTCTCTGTTCTCACCTGAACTTTTAACTGAACTATTATCCAATGGGACTCCTATGAACCCTGCCTTTGATTGAAGAATTTTCTAGAAAAAAACTAACATAAATATGAGAAACCCTCACTTATATTTACTGTTGATGGTATAACAAAGAATATTATAAAGGACAAGACAGGAGCACAGACAGAAAAAAAAATGCATAGAAGTAAATGCGAAGGGTCAATTTGCACAACTCACTAACTTCCTAGCACATAGATGTGTTTACCAATCCACCATTCTGAGTCCTGAAGTTATCCAGGAGTCCACCAAGAGTCACTTCATTAAAATAAAAGACTTCCTTATAGAAAATTCAAAGGAACTTATGAATTCTATGTCAAAAACCTGGATCAAGGACCAAATATTAGAACAATATATATAATCCCTTGGGAAACCACAAGGATATTAGGAGCTCTGTACCAGGAACTGGAAACATGTGTGTGTTCTGCTCACACTATAGAGCATGCATAGTAAACACCCAATTTTGCTAAATTTAATATTAGCAGTAATAGGGTCAAGAAGACTATCACTAGTTTTTCTCCCCACTTGTCCTTTCATAATAAAGGGAGGTTGCATACAGTTGGTTGCAATACTCACAAAAGATCATATACTTTAATGGTGGCTTAACACACAACTGCTTGCAGTACATAAGCTATAGCACACTATTGTGGAACTGGTGTGGGATCACAAATTGGCACCTACATCAAACAGCATTTGGAAGTAGTGTTGGAAATTATATTCATGGCATCATGCCTTTAAGGCGGGTGATATACAGAGCCACATTCCTGAGCCCCAACGATATTTTTCACTTAAAAATTATGCTAGCTAGATGTTATTAACTTAGAAATTAAAAGCAGCTTTTACTGTATTCATAGCATATTCACCAGGCACAAGTGGCTTTGCAGAAGAAAATTTCTACACAAGATATTTAAAATTTCATAATAAGAGAAATGGAAATATATTATAGCAGATAAGAAACTGGGCTTGCATGAAACCAAACTGGGATCAATTCTCAGCACACCATATACCTTGAGTACTGCCAGCCATGATCCTTTAGCACAAACTTATGAGTAAGCACTGTCATAGCTGGGGGTAGCTTCTCAAACCAAAACTGAAAATATACAAAAATCAAAATACAGCAAGAAATTTATGATAGCTAGATTTTGTATACATTATTCTGGGTGAAATCATCCTGTGCTAATGTAATTTTCTTTTTTATAAATAAATTTATTTAAAGAAAATGCATCACATACTGGGGCAGGAGAGATAGGACAGTGCTAGGGCATTTGTCTTGCATGCAGCCAACCTGGGAGGGACCTTGTTTGATTCCCAGCATCCCATATGGTCCCCCAGCCTGACAGGGGTGATTTCAGAGTGCAGAGACAGGAGTAACTCCTGAGTGCTGCTGGGTGTGGCAAAGAAAAAAAATCAATCAATGAATTAATAATAAATAAAGTTTAAAATATATATGTATATAAATAAAATGCATCACATTCTTGACATAACTGATCATAACACATTTGTTTCGCAATAACCAGAAGCAGTTATTATTTAAAAATAAAAATAGAAAGAAAAACTAAAAAAATGGGAGAAAAAGAAAACAGAAAAAATTTCAGTATATTTGTGAAAATTGTTTCACCAATGAACTCATTCAAGCAATAGCAGAAAATATAGTAAGCTCTTTTTTTTTTTTTTTTTTTTTTTTTGGTTTTGGTTCACACCTGGCAGCTCTCAGGAGCTACTCTTGCTCTATGCTCAGAAATCGCTCCTGGCAGGCTCAGGGAACCATATGGGATGCCGGGATTCAAACCACCTTCTGCATGCAAGGCAAATGTTTTACCTCCATGCTATCTCTCTGGCCCCTGCTTTTTTTTTAAGAATAAGAGTTAAATAAATACAGTAAAAACGTGTGAGAGTTGCAGTTATTGTTTGCATAGGCCCAGCAAAATATGGGGAAATAGAAAGAAAAAGCCTTGGCCTAAATACAAGGAGACCTTGCCCCTGAAATATTCTGGCATAAGACCAACTCAAAGCTCCAGGCATACTTGATTGTCCTACCCCTGAGTCATTCTCTGTGGTCCCAGTAGAATTTTTTCACACAATTGCTGTTGATGTCAGGTTTCTATAGTTAGAGATCCTAGTTTCTGTGCATATCCTACATCTAAGTAGGATGCTGTGGAGCATCCTCTAATTTCAGCTCACCCCTAGAGGGCAATGTGGAGAGACCTGCCCTGAAAGCGGGTTATTGCTGTTGCTAAGTCATCTGGATGTGAAAAGGGCCCTCTTTGGAGTAAGTTGATGGCAGGGCACTGTTTGGATCTTCCCTGATAGAGGTTTGTTTTCTGGTGATGTTATAGACCACCGTCGTTGTTTTCATAGAGAGTATCCATGGTTCAGGGATGAAGGGACAATGCCCATTCCTCTGAAGTCTAAACCAAGTCATTATGTCAATGTTCAGGGTGTAAGGCCCCACCAAATTACAAAATTTGTGTGTTCCTATCTCTATTAGACGTGTCCAGTGGTTCCAAACTCAGAGAGACTGTGAGTGTTGTTTGTGCATGATTTTCTACTGCCATGTGTCCTGAATCTCTCGTGAGTGGGCCAAAACGGGCCCAGCAAAATTGCTCTCCTAGAGTTATTCAGGCTGGGCCAGAATGCCAAGGAAGACTGTCCAAGAGTGAAAATTGGCTATCAGCAGTAAATTGCAGAAAAGCAGGTCTCCTGTCTGTGATGTCAGGCTGAATAAATCTGTGCCTGCCCTGTGGTTCCCAACTGCTAGAGACTGTGTGTTGCCTGTGCATGTTTTTCTACTGTCCTGTGTCCTGAACCTCTCATGAGTGGGCCAAAAAGGGCCCAGCAATATCGCTCTCCTAGAGTTAGACAGGCTGGGCTGAAATGCCAAGGAGGACTGCATCCAAGAGTGAAAACCAGCTATCAGCAGTAAATTGCAGAAAGGCAGATCCTCTGTCTGTGATGTCAGGCCGGAAAAATCTGCACCTGCCTTGTGGTTTCCAACTGTGAGAGATTGTGAGTGTTGCCTGTGCTTGTTTTTCTACTGTCCTATGTCCTGAACCTCTCGTGAGTGGGCAGAAAATGAGCAGAAAAATCGCTCTCCAAGACTTTTTCAGGCTAGGCAGAAACACCAAGGAAGACTGCGTCCAAGACTAAAAAACAGCTATTAGTAGTAAGTTGCGGAAAGGCAGGTCCCCTGTCTGTGACATCAGGCTGCTCAGCTTCACTTTGCGGCTGTGCACTCTTTCTAATGAATAAATGCCGCTGCAACATGCAGAATAAATCACACTAGGAACTGTGCTGGATCTCTGAAGCCCAGCATATCTATCTGGACTGTCTTCTCTGCTGTGTGCTCAGGCCCAAGACTTGATGCTGTGTGTGGTTTCATCCACAGAGGGCTCCCCTTCATTGGAAGTGAGTTTACACAACCAAATAGGGTGGATCCAGAGGAGCGTTGCTGCACACATCATTTAGCCAATGAATACCACCACAACACGTAGAAAAACCCACAATACAAGTGTGACAATGGGAAAACATTGCAGGCCAGCACAAGGCATATAGAATGAAGATGGAAACTCTGATGACTGGAAAATGGCCAACCAACTAGTCAGTACTCAGATATGGAGTTTAGAGAAGAAATATGGAAAATGCCAGAGAACTCAAAGAAAGCATAGATTGAGTGGAACAAAACACTAATAAGAACCAATAAAATATGAAGACAAAAATCAGAAAACTCCAAATGAAAATAACAGATCAAATAACAGGTCTTAAAAAACTCAGTAGACAAAAGGCAAACAGAACGGATAAGCTCTCCAATAGGGTAACAGAAGCTGAGGATAGAATTAGTGAGCTGGAAGATGCGATGCATAGCAACTCCATGCAGTAGAAGAGATTGTAAAAAGGCCTTAAAGCAAATGATCAGACAATGGAAAAATTAGTCAAAGAATGTAAACAGATGAAAATAGAAGTCTATGACAAGCTCAACAGAAACAACTTAAGAATCAATGGAGTCCCAGAGAGCCAGGAAGAAAACCACTGGAAGAATCAACGCTCAAGAACATCATTAAAAAGAAATTACCAGACCTAAAGAATACATGCGATCAAATCCTGCATGCCTGAAGAGTACCAACTAAGAGAGACAGCAGAAAAACACCCAAGACACATCCTAGTCAAAATGATGAAACCCACAAATAGAGACAAAATTCTAAAAGCAGTAAGATCAAAAAAAGACATTACAGTCAAGGAAACATCCCTGAGATTTACAGCAGACCTGTAACAAGAAACAACCAAGCCCAGAAGGCAGTGGTGGGACATAGTGAAAAAACTCAATGAAATAAATGCTTCACCTAGAATACTGCACTCAGCCAAACTCACTTTCAGGTTTGAAGGAAGAATACATAGCTTTACAGATAAACAACAGCTCAAAAACTTGAAGGAAGAATACATAGCTTTACAGATAAACAACAGCTCAAAAACTTTACAGACTCAAAATCAGCCTTAAAAGAAAAACAGAAAGACCTACTTTAAATCAGGACTGACCAACAGACACACCAAACTTCGACACAAAGATGGCACTAAATCCCATGACAATTCTTTCTCTCAATCACAATGGAGGAAATGCAACAGTTACGAGACACAGAGTGGCTAAATTGATCAAAAAATTCAATCCAACCTTCTACTGCCTACAAGAAACACACCTGAATAGTCAGAACAAACATAGACTCAAAATAAAAGGCTGGAGGAATATCATCCCAGCAAAAACACCCATTAAAAAGCTGGAGTGGAACTCTGCTGGAACTCTGAAGCCCAGAACCTCTCTCTGGACTATTTGCTGTGCTGTGCTGCTTCCTTGGCCTGATTTCATCCTGTGTGTGTGGCTTCATCTGCGAACAGCTAGCCTTCTTTGGAGGTGAGTTGATCCGCCCAGAAAGGGAGGAGCTGGCAGAACTATGCTGAAAATCTGAAGCCCAGCACCTCGACCTCGACTGCCTTCTGTGCTGTGCTGGATCCTCAGGCCTGATTTCATCCTGTGTGTGGCTTTATCAGGGTAAAAGCAGCTGAGGATAGAATTAGTATGCTGGAAGATTATATGCATAACAACTCCATACAGCAGAAGAGATTGGAAAAAAGCCTTAAATCAAATGATTAAAAAATGAAAAAATTACTCAAAGAATGTGAACAGATGAAAACAGAAGTCTTTGATAAGCTCAACAGAAACAATTTAAGAATCATTAAAGTCCTAGATACCCAGGAAGAATATCTCCAGGGAGAATCATTGGTCAAGAGCATCATTAAAGAGAAATTACCAGACCTAAAGAATACATGCACCAAATCCTGCATGCCCGAAGAGTACCAACTAAAAAAGACCCCAGGAAAAACACCCTGACACATCCTAGTCACAATGACAAATCCCAAAGACAGAGACAGAATTCTGAAAGTGGCAAAATCAAGAAGGGAAATAGCATTCAAGGGAGAATCCTTGAGATTTACAGCAGACCTGTCAAGCAGAAACAGTCAAGCCCAGAAGGCAATGGTGGGAAAGTGACAAAAATCATTGAAATAAATGCTTTTCCTAGAATACTGCACCCAGCCAAACTCACTTTCAGGTTTGAAGGAAGAATACATGGCTTCACAGATAACAGCTCAGAAACTTTGCAGACTCAAAACCAGTTTTAAAAGAAAAACTGAAAGATCTACTTTAAGACAAGACTGACCAACGAACAAACCAAATTTGACACAAAGATGGCAATAAATCCCATGGCAATTCTTTCTCTCAATGTCAATGGACCAGTTAAGAGAAACAGAGTGGCTAAATGGATTAAAAAAAACTCAATCCAACCTTTTGCTGCCTACAAGAAACACATCTGAATAGTCAGGACAAACATAGATTCAAAATTAAAGGCTGGAGAAAAATCATCCACTCAAACAACATCCATAAAAAAGATTAAGTGGCCATACTAATATCAGATGATGCAAACGTTGTACTCAGTAAAGTTGTACGGGACAAAAATGGACATTTTGTATTAATCAAAGGATATGTACAGCAGGAAGAATTCACTCTCCTAAACATATATGAACCAAATGAGGGGCTAGCAAATATTTAATATAATTGTTGACAAATCTGAAAAAGAATGTTTTTAACAACACAACAATTGTTGGAGATCTGAACACGGCATTGTTAACAGTTGATAGGTCAACCAGACTGAAACCCAACAAGAATATAGTAGACCTGAAAAGAGAAATAAAAGAAAGAGGCCTAGTAGATATATATAGGACACTCCACCCCCAGAAAGCTGGATATACATTATTCCTCTAAAATACATGGGGCATTCTCCAGGATAGACTACATGCTGGTACATAAAACATACCTCCATAATATCAAGAGGATAGAAATTTTGCAGGCTACCTTCACAAACCACAAGGCTCTGAAATTATATGTCAACACAAAGAAACACAGAAGAAAAATTTTAATACCTGGAAGTTAAACAGCCTCATCCTGAACTAACCAGTGGGTCCGAGATGAAATCATAAAGGAAACCAAAACTTTACTGGAAACAAATGATAATAAAAACACAAACTATCAAAACCCATGGGACTCAGCAATGGTGGTACTGAGAGGAACATTTATACCTTTGCAAGCACACATCAGGAAGGAAAAAGAGGCATACCTGAATAGCATAATGACACAGTTCATAGAATTAGAAATTGCTCAACAAAAAGCAAACAAAAATAGGAAGACATAGGAAATAACGACGCTGAGAACAGAAATCAATGAAGACCTATACAAAGAAAACTATAAAACTGTGCTCCAAGAAATAAGAGAGGACACATGGAAATGAAAACCCATACCCTGCTCATGGATCGGCATTAACATCATTAAAATGGCAATACTCCCCAAAATATTGTAGAAATTTAATTTGATCCCTCTATGGATACCCATGACATTCTAGAAAGAAGTGGATCAAGTACTTTTGAAATTCATTTAGAACAATAAACACCCTCAAATAGCTAAAGCAATCATTGGGAAAAAGAATATGGGAGACATTACTTTCCCCAAATTTATACTGTATTACAAAGCAATAGTTATCAAAACAGCATGGTATTGGAATAAAGATAGACCCACAGATCAGTGGAATAAGCTTGAATACTTGGAGAATGTTCCCCAGACATACAGTCACCCAATTTTTTATAAAGGAGCAAGATATTCTAAATGGAGCAAAGAAAGCCTCTTCAATAAGTGGTGTTGGCACAACTGGCTAGCCACTTGCAAAAAGTTGAACTTAAACCCCAAGCTAACATCATGTATGAAGGTAAAATCCAAATGGATTAAGACCTCGATATCAGACCTGATACCATAAGATATATAGAACAACACGTAGGTAAAACATTCCATGACATTGAGACTAAAGGCATCTTCAAGGAGGAAACTGCACTCTCCAAACAAGTGAAAGCAGGGATTAACAGATTGGAATATATTAAGCTGAGAATCTTCTGCACCTCGAAGGAAATAGTGCCAGGGTATCCAATACCCATCAGATAAGGGCTAATCTCCAAAATATACAAGACACTGACAGAACTTTACAAGAAAAAAAATCATCTAATCCCATCAAAAATGGGGAGAATAAATGGAGAGACACTTTGATAAAGAACAAATACAATTGGCCAAAAGGCACATGAAAAAATGCTCCACATCACTAATAATCAGGAAGATGCAAATAAAAACAACTAGGAGGTACTGTTGCATTAAATAAATAACGATGGGGCTAGATGGAAGTGGATGCCATCCCAGGCCATGTGGCTCCACAACCCCCATCCAGCCGGCGGGTCCCATGCCCAGGTAACGGCGGAATCAGACTCATTCAGAGACAAGCATCAGGAAGCATCAGCTTTATTCATCCCTATCCACCACATGTGTGGTCTCTATCATAACCTTACAAGCATAGCCATTCTTAGCTACCCTGCATCTTAATTCCTCTCAGCCATCTTCCTTTGACCTCCAGGCTGGTCAAAGACCCAAAAGCCAGAGAGCCCAGCAGGGCCAAACACATCCCCTCGGTCCAAGGCTTATCTATCTTTTCCAAGACCCCTCCTAGGAATGGGCGGGGTCTTGCAGGGTAGGTCACACATAATATCTGGTTCCCAAGACCCCTCCCAGAAATGGGTGGGTCTCAGGTAGCTACACCTAAATTCAGGGTCTCAAATAGGTACACCTACAGAGGTACCACCCACACCACAGATATTGACACACATCACAAAGAATGAGAACATACAATGTTGGCGGGGATTCTGAGAGAAAGGAACTCTTATCCACTGCTGGTGGGAATGCCATCTCGTTCAACCTTTATGGAAAGGATATGGAGATTTGTCCAAAAACTGGAAATTGAGCGTCTATATGATCCAGCTATACCACTCCTAGGAACACAAAAATACAATACAAAAATCCCTTCCTTACACCTATATTCATTGCAGCAGTAGTTACCATAGCAAGACTCTGGAAACAACCAAGATGCCCTTCAACAGATGAATGGCTAAAGAAACTGTGGTACATATATATAATGGAATATTATTCGGCCATCAGGAGAGATGAAGTCATGAAATTTTCCTATACATGGATGTACATGAAATCTATTATGTTGAGTGAAATAAGTCAGAGAGCGGGTGAATGAATCACTCATCTATGGATTAAGAAAAATGAAAGATATTTTTGCATTAATTTTCAGAGACAAAAGAGAGGAGGTCTGTAAGTTACAGCCCACTTCATGAACCTTACCACAAAGAATGATGAGTTTATTTAGAGAAATAACTACATTGCTAACTATCCTAACAATGAGAATATACAAGGAAAATTGAAAGGCTATCTAGAGTACATGTGGGGGCGGATGGGGAGGAGGGATATTTGAGAAATTGGTAGTGGGAAAATTGCACTGGTGATGGGGTGTCCTCTTATATGACTGAAACCCAACCACAATCGTGTTTGTAACCAAGGTGTTTAAATAAAAATTATTATTAAAAAGATAAAAACTTATTTGCATATGTAATATTCTCCCTTTTTAATGTGCCTATGCAAAAAAGGAACAATACCACAAGGTATTTGTGCATATGGGGGCCAAGTGAAGTAGTCCAACAATCCCCATAACTTGGTTCTAACATGAACTCTAAACAGAGAGCCTTTTCTACAGAATTTTTTATTGAACAAATCACAAAATATAAACAATGGGGGAAATTGTCACTATATAATAGGTTATTCAATAAGGGTTATACTTGTTAAGGGAATACATCTAAGGTATTCAAGGAGATATCTATGTCCCTTTTAAGTCTTTAAAAATAGTCAGGAGGGGTTGTGTGTAAAATCCAGAACACCACTTTAATCTGTGATTTGGCCTTGCAGAGTCTGAAAAATGGCTCCCAGCAGTCCCATATCAGGAAATACCCAGGAGCGGGGGACTTTTTAAAAAACAGTTATGGTAGCAAGCAATGGTCCACAGTGAAGGGAGGTGGAGGAAAGGAGGCCACTGAGAGTAGGTCAATAGCAACAGAGTATTGATTTTTTTTCTTGGGCTGAGAGTCTATCTTTTCACTTTCCATGCTGGTTGGCAGTTGGCTGGAATGGGGATAACGACCTGCTTCATGAGGAGCCAAGAAATGAGGGTAATAAGGGTTAAATGTGGGTAATAGCAGTGGGGTGAGGAACTGTAGGGCTAGAAACGAGCTTGTAAGATGGTGAGCAAACGGAGATAAACAGTATACAGCATAGGCATTCTGTATATTGCAAACTTACATTAAACAGACATAGGTATGGTGGACCTGTACACTTATGCATACATATCAGAAACTAAGGATCGACCCATAGATTACAGTAAAAAAGCTGACCCATATGAAAAAGGAAAGAATGCTTAAAAATAAAGTAAAGTTAAATTAATCTGGCAAGTCTGATATAAAGGTTTTCCATTTTCTAGGCCAGTCATGCTTGGTGAGGGTAGACTATATTAAAGAAAGGGCTCATGGATTAGATTGTGTATAGGGTCTTTCTAGAAACAAAAATCATAGTATTCCAGTTTAGAAAGCTAAGTGAAATGGTGATGAGTACTTATGTGGAGTCAATACCATGATATAAACATAATGTCACAGAGGACATTGGACAGACATTTGTATGGCAAACAAATACACTAATGTGCTTATATCGGCATACACTAAGGATAAACTCATGGGTTACAGCTGAAAAACTGACCCAGGTGAAGTGATAAAGGAACACTTTTAAAAAGAAAAGAATAAACTCCTTTCCATTTTCTAGACCAATCATGTTTAGTGATGGTAAACTTTACGGGAGAATGGCTTTATGGACAGGATTGTATATAGAGCATTTTTAATAACAATCATAATTTTCAAGTCTAAAAAGCTAAGTCGTAGGTCCTTTATGTGAAGTTTATGTCATGAAATACTGTCCATTGGGTCTTGTACATATAGTTTCCTTTCCTAAAAGCATTCTAAGATATGAGTCCTATGATATCTTGTTAAACTATCTATACTTTATGTGTGGGGACACTAGCGCCCCTACACATTTTTAGAATGAAGACTTATAAGAAAGAAAGTTGTTGCTGACTTCCCCAATTCTACCCCTCTTGTTCTGTGTGGGGGTGGGGGAAGGCCTGAGGTTCCCTTTAAATAGCTGTCCAGCACCCACCTCACTGGCCTCTAGGCAAGATTTCAGGGATGACCCTGGAGTCTGGGAGGAACAAGAGTAAAGGCTGTTGGGGGCAGCAGGAGCCCCATTTAAGCTTGATAGAAGGCATTCTGCATGAAGCCTCTCAATTCCCCATGCCCACAAAAGCCCCAGGTTTCCAGAACAAAAAAATATTAGGCAGTGAGTTGAAAGTTAGCCAGCCTCTTTTCCAAGCCCATGTCTCTTTTGCTGGGTGGGGGTTGGGGAAGGTCTGGGGACCCCTTTAAAGTCCTTCTTGAAATCCACCTCACTGGCCCCCTGGGAGGACACCCATGAATGGCCCTGGAGTCTGGGAGGAACAAGATCAAAGACTGTTGGGGGCAGCAGGCGCACCATTTAAGCTTGATAGAAGGCATTCGGCATGAAGCCTCTCAGTTCCTCATCCCTGCAAAAGCCTCCAGTTCCCAGAACAAAAAAATGTTCAGCAGTGAGCTGGGAGTTGGACGTTCACCAGCCTCTACCCCAAGTCGGCCCCTCTTGTGCTGGATGGGGTTGGGGGAAGGCCTGGTGTCCCCTTGAAAGTCCTCCTCGGCACCCACCTTGCTGGCCCTGGAGTCTGGGAAGAACAAGAGGGAAGGCTGTTGGAGGCAGCAGGAGCTCCATTCAAGCTTGGCAGAAGGCATTTGGCGTAAAGCCTCTTAGTTCCCCATGCTGGCCTAATTTACTTTTCTCCTACCATAAATAATGACCCTGTCTAATACATAAATATAAATAATCCCAACACTTCAATTTACACAAAAATTATATTGTCTTTGTACTTTATTACCAAATAGATTCATTTATTTTGTGTCATGTTTTACTTGTTATTCAATTTAGCACCATTCAGACCAATTATAATTCATCTTTTAATATTTAGCCTTCTTGTTTTGTGTATTTAATCAATGACTATTGACTACTAATTAATCTCAATTTAGTTAGGCTGCTAAGTTTTGGAACATCCAAGTCGAAAAACCAAAACATACTGGATTTCCTTAAAATTCTTACTTTCTTACAGGTATTAATTACATACACAATTACCTATGTTATCAAGTAGGATGCGACAAGAATCAAGAAATAATTAAGATAATTCAAATAAAGAAAACAGAACTTCTAAGTGAAAGAGCAAGTTTGAGTAGCAGTTGCATCTGAAATGACCAATAGTCCTCAGAAACATGTGGAAAGACAAGAGTATTTCACAAGTAGAAACTATTTTAGATATCATATTTAAAAATAATATTTAAAAATGTTCAATTACTGATATATGTAACTAATATATAGGATTTAATTTCAACTTTTAATTAGGATAGAATATAAACATATAAATACACATTGACTCTTATTCCCGAGTATGGGTATAATCACTAAGTCTTTCATAGTAATTATAAGCAAATCCCCAGGTTGCAAAGAAATAACATTGCTAATAGAAAACAATTCTTCAGATGTTGAACTATTTCTCCTTATCTGTCTCTTTCTCACACACACAGATGGAGACTTTGCCTCTAATATTTTAAAAGTTGAGGAGAATATTCTTATATCCACCACTTGATCATTCCAGAATATTCTTATGCTTTTGATTATACTTTACCCACCAAGAAGTGAGCCATGATTTGTACCTACCACATCTGCAACAGCATGTCCAATTATGGATGTTAAAATTTAAGAATAACATGGATTGGTGCAAGAGAAGTAATGAGATAAGGTGCTTGCCTTGCTCACTGCTGACCCATATTTAATTCCAGGAATCACATATGGTCCCAAGCCCTGTTAGGAGTGATCCCTGAGCATAGAGCCAGAAGTAATATCTGCGAACATTCAGGCATAGTCCAATTCCCCACTTACTAAAAGAAGAAAACTGAGACGTATTTGTACAAAGGTGACTGTACACCAAAAATTCAAATATGAGTATTATTGTAACTTTGTAAATTATGGTGATTCAATTTTTTAAAGTTTTTAAAATGTTTCTAAGGCTGAAAGTCTAGAAACCATAGTTTATATGAAGTGGATAGAATATTACATGTATATGTCATAATTCAATGGAGTATAATTCAATTATGAGAAAGAAATTCTTTTTTTTATTCTTGTTCCATTTTTTTTCCATGGGAGAGCCCGAACACAGTCCTCCACCACCACAAATTATGCAGTCGAGTTTCCCACACTTGGGGAAATTGCAGGGGTCAGCATCTGGAGTGTAATGGATAAGCCTCGCCCTGAGGAAACCCCTTTCGTGATCATGGTATCTCCCCTGCCAGGTAAGTATAGAAAGAAAGTCTTTTGTTTGCATTACCAAGGATGGGCCTTGATGATATTATAACTGAGATAAGTAAGAGAAATAAAAATACAGTATAATCACAAACTGCAGAGGCAAGAGCTGGGCTCAGAGACCCCACATGACAGGACTTCTTCCACTGGTATGTTGGGGGTGCTGGGCTAAAAAGTTCCATATGCATACTAGGCTCCCTGGAGGTATGTCTTTTCTTACTGATAATCATTTTCAAAAGCGCGCAGGTGCTTAATTCTTGACTATTCTAGGAAAGGAAATGAAATGTCCTATATATGGAGGCTAGCACGCAAATAGATCTCTGAAAGCAGTGTATAGGTGAACGTTAGTTTCTATACAGTGGTCCTCTCTGACTGCCAAGCCTAATCCATAAACAATTCAGCTATACAATGTTTATAGCCCCTCTTATATATATTGCCCCTCCCCCACCCAGAGACCCTTCTATTCCCTCATCTCTCAACGTGGATTCGTTATCTTCCCCTTATTTAACCTTTTTTACTCTCAGTTCTTAACTCGTTAGGCACCAAGACCGACCTCCTGCCCCAACAGACCACCATCCAGCTCCTCAGTGAAAGACACTCTCTTGATCCTCATCTCGTGTCTCAGCCAAAAACCACAACCAACAAGCCTGCTGACATAAGTTTTGTGGCCTCTCTCACCCCCATCAAATCATGGACTGTTGCATGATACCGAAATTAGCTTCAGCAAATCCCCCAGCTCAAGGACACTACAGAACTCTGATATGCCACAAATCATATCTCAAACTGAAGACCAAGATCTGTGATATGAAAAAGTGCCTTGGCTTTCACTCCCCACAAGAATATCTCAAAAGACCTAATTGAGAGACCTAAATTGCCAGTGTAAGCTTAATACCTTTATAATAATGCATCTTAAGATGTGTATTCCTAAACATACAGGTAGCCTCCACATCTCTTGTTTTCTTCAAATACCTTTTTTCTTTTTTCCTTTTTTTAATTTATTTTTATCTCAGTTTTATCTATTTGTTCCATTTTTTATATATACATATTTTCTCTATCCTCACCAGTTTTGGTGCTGCTTGGTACAAAAACCAAGAAAACGTCTTGCCTGGGATAAAAGCTCAGACCAGACCACAAATACTATGTGTGGAGCTTGTCATCCTTACCCAGAATAGCACCAGCAATACAAAAGGACACCATACATTTTTGTATAAGCACAGTAAATAAGGGAAAATCATAGACACAGAAGCAAGATCTTATCTTCTAAAGATAAGAACTCACACTTTTTACACAAGGGTGCCTCCCAATCCTGGACATATGTCATGTGGATACAACTCAGTCTCCACGAGATTGGACAGTGTTAGTTCAATCTCAAACCCCAGATCCCAGACGTAGAACTGAAACAGCTCCTGCAACACCAGGAACTAAGCTTCATTGGGAGATTTACTTGTGCCAGTGTTAACATGACGAGGACAGCGAGGAAATGACAACTTGACCTAAGATCAGGAGGTCCTATCACATCACCTAACACTAAGTGGAAATCAGAAGATGTATCGTCCTTTGAACTATGAAAAATAAGAGCACTAACTACAGAAAACTGACTTTGACAACCGTGACTGGGCAGAACTTACCTTGAGGCCAATAAGGAAATCCCTACCCTAGGCTGTTGCCCAAAACTCTTTAAAAAATCAAGATTTCTTAGTACAGAGGCCCAATTTTGACAACAGAGATTGAGTAAAACCTTTGTAACCATAATTTACTAGACTTCGGCTTAGGGACCGAGCAAAAACCTGGAGCACATGATACAGAAGACTGAACACACCAACAATGATGGAACAGAACCTCTAGAACCATAAAGACTCTATCCTAGACCTTGTCCTAGGAAATGCGCAAATACCAAGATTGCTAGCTACAGTGATCTGATTTTCTCATCCACAACTGAGAAGAAAGTTTCCTGACACCAAAAAAAAAAAAAAAAAAAAAAAAAAAAAAAACCCTGGGATATGGCAATAAGTATGTGTGGAGCCAGTGGTTGTTCCCAGGACAGTATGCTTTATGAATGAAGAAACCCTAAATCTCTTAGGCCACGGGAATTCCCTTTATTTCCCAATACTTATTGTGCCTATGCAAAAAAAAAAAGGGGGGGGACACCAAACCCTGCCACTCCAGCATTCCTTTTTCTTGTTTTGTTTTGTTTGTTTTTGATATTATTTTCCTTCTCTTTTTTGTTCCACTTTTTTATTTCTTTTTCATTCTTGTGGGTATTATTTGGTGATATTTTTTGGCTGGGTGCATTTTTTGGTAGTTGATACCGAATTTTTCTTCTCTTTTCCTTAACCTTTTTATCTTCAACAGAATCGCATAACTTGAATCATTCAGCCCTATAAATCGAGGGGGAAAATGATGATACCAGGACCAGTCTTATGACATTTAGTGAAAATAAAAAATGATCAGACTGGAACACCAAACCCAAAGTCAATGACAACAGAATAGATATTCAATCTACAACAAGCTGTAAAGTGGAGACCAGTCACACTAGTATTCTGGGGGGATTAAGGAGGGAGATATGGGAGATATGCTGGGAACAGGAGTGGAGGGAGGACAACATTGGTATTGGGAATGCCTTCATTCATTGTCACCATGTACCGTAAATAATTCTGTGTAATGCACTTCAGTCACAATAAAAATATAAATAAAAAATACAGTATAATGCTTATATGTAAAATTTTTAAAGGACAAACTTATAAAAACAGCAGATTGTTAATTTAAGGGTACAAACTTCAAAGCATTACATAACTAAATCCTTGAAATTAAATTCACAGTATATATATAATATTTTCAATAAGAATAGTATTAACATCAAGCTTGTTGATATACAGGTCACAATTATTTCACCAAGGCCAAGATATAATATAGAGGGTAAAACATTTGCCTTGCATCTGACCTACCCAGATTAAATATCCAGCACCCCATATGGTCCACTGAATAGAGCCAGGAGTGATTCCTGAGTGTCAGTTGTAGCCATAAAAGAAAAAGAAATAATTATTTCACCCACAAAAATATTAAATAATAATTATGACATGATATGGATGCTATCATATTAAATGCTACAATGGCTATCAGCACAATATACAAAGATGTCAAGTAAACATTCTGTATACCTCACTTACAAAGTATTATATGTCATATATATTTAAATAAAAAATATTTGAATCTAGTTTTCAAAAGCTAACAAGTAGAATTAGAAGCACTTAGATTAGGATACAACAAAAACTAGCTTAAGGTAATTTCATTAAATCTATAGGGTTTTTAAAATAGTTGCAGGAAAGGTCACATTGGTGAACAGGGACAGAATCTGTTAAGAACATTTTATCATTGAGAATCCGTACATGAAAATAAATGAAAACTGTCTGAAAATACAATAAAGTTATTTAATTCCAAATCAATTTTTTCAGCATCATTGGTGCTATAGTGGTGAGTATAGTTAATTGCCTTTCAAAGTAATTATTTTCCAGATCTGAAAAATTGCAACAATCTTTTTTCTCTCAGTTGCATTTTTAAATAAATATAATCCATTCCTATGAGATGCAGTAGAAGAAAAATCTGATAACTTCAAGTCCCATCTCATACCTTCAATATCTTTAGACTCAATTACAAATCTAGGATCATGAGAAATAAGCATGACTTAATGTAAGAATGAGAACATAGGGCCAGCAAGAGAGCATAGCAGATAAGGCATTTGCCTTGATAGCATCTGACCTAGGTTTGAGCCCTTTCACCATATAAGGCATCCCCAGCCCAAGGAATGATCCTTGAGAACAAGCCAAAGGTGATCCCTGAGCACCACTGGGTGCCACCCAAAAATCAAAAACAAACAAAAAAGAACAAAAACAAAAATATAATTTTCTAAGGAAAGATCTTATATAACCAGAATAAATAAGCATTTGAATAAGGGGCAACCTGTTTAAGGTCTTAATTGTTTTGTCAAGCACAGAGAGCTGACTTTAAGACAGGCAATCAAGGTCAGTTATTATAAAGCACTTATCTAGTTGGAGTCATGCTAACAATGGGATTCCCTAGCCATCATGCTAGTACTGATATTATTTTGACATTTTTATAAACAATCTTTGAGAGGGAGAAATCTCCACATTTTAAGGATAAATTTAGCTTTCCCAAGTAGTGAGCTGTCAAACAGATTTGGTATAAACTGTTTAAAATGTCACATTATTGAAGGAATGGGCAGCAGAAAAGCAGCAAATAGGTTCCAGGGTTGAGTAACAGGCAAAGCTTTCAAGCAAAAAATCATTCCAATAATCCAATATTAAATGACAGGTGACTTTCAAATCTCTATACCTAATCCTGACCTTCCTTTATGAAGACTACTCTTACATAGTCATCTGCAATTCATTTATCTCTTATCTCCAAGGCCCATATATATGTAAAAATCACAGTATCTCAATCTGAACTCTTCAAATGCTCCAGTAATCTTTAAAATATTTGCTACTTCTATTAACAATCAACTACTCAACATAGAAACAAGTATGAGCTGAATCACAGTGTGTCAAGAGTCCAGAAACAAATAAATAGTAAAGTCACCATGGAAGACAAAAGTTGGAAAAACATGATTTTGGGTGATTTTATTGACTGCTGGCTCAAATTAATACATAGTATTATCTATGTATTTAGTTACTTTATTGTTTTGGGGCCACACACAGATGCTAGGGGCTTAGTTCAGGCTTTGCAGTGCTAGGGTGATCATGTGTGGTACCAAGCATCAAACATGTGTCAATCCCATGTAAGCTCTGCTGTAGTATCTTGACAGCCCAAATTCACTTGTTATTTAATTCAAATTTTGTTATATATATATATATATACATTATTTACAATACAAAGAATACTAATAAAAATAATTCTCATTTCTGGAACCACAGTGGTGAAGCAGCTGTAGAGCGTTTGCCTTGTAAGTGGCTGACCTAGGACAAAAATTGTTTTGATCCCCTAGCAACCCATATAATCCCCTAAGCCAGAAGAGATTTCTGAGCGCATGCATAGCCAGAAGTAACCCCTGAGCATCACCAGGTGTAGCCCAAAAAACAAAAAAAGAAAGAAGGAAAGAAAGAAAAAAGAAACAATGCTAATTTCAAACCCAGTTCATCTTTCACTATTCTTGTGAGTAAAAAAAATGTTTATAACTGAAAAATCTGTCCACAAATGCATTCTAGCGCTAAAACTTTAAATTATTAAAGCCAAGGATATGGCTAACTGGTAATATATGTGCCTTACTTGCATGAGACTGGGTGTGAAACCCATGGCTGCAAAATTCAATTAATATTAATAAACGTTAAAACTATCAAATAGAGATGCCATCTTGGTGCTGCAGTCTCGGCAGCTCTGGGGACACAGTGAATGAGGGAACCAAAGAACAGACGGGAACCAAACTTGCCAGGGAAGGCAGGAAGGAAACACACGGAAGATCTCAGTTCCTTGATTCCTCAGCTCTGGGTAGAGGGAGCATGCACAACCAGGGAACAGATGGGAAGCAAACTTGCCCAGGAAGGCAGGGAGGAAGCACACAGGAGACACTATCTTGGTGCCTCAGTCCTGGAAGCTCTTGGGACATAATGAGTACAGAAACCAGGCAACTGACAGAAAAAAATCAAACCTAGCCAGGACAGGCACAAGAAGAAATACTTGGATGACATAATCACAGTGCCTCTGCCACTGCTAGGCTGTACATACAGAGCCTGGTCATAACAAGTTTGCCCTACTAAACCCACTGACTATTACTAAACCAGACAGTCCTAGGAAGAGCAGGCCCAACTTTTTTATCCCTTTGAAAATATATACCCACAAAACCTAACTAACTAGACTCTAACATCTCTATTATACTAGGGTAAACTCATGCACCCAGAGAAAATAAATCCTAAAGTAGATCTAATTCCAACCACTCCTAAACAACCCAAACCGACCATTTATGAAAAAAAAAGCTGAAAACCCAGTACTGTAACCCACCCTATGAAAAGAACCATTGGTAAACTAAGGAAGACACCAGCAGCTGGGGATAGAGAGAGAAATCTTAATAGATTCTCAAGTCTTGCAAAACATACGAACTCTATAGATGAGGACATAAAATTAGCATTTAATATCCTAGCAATGGAATTCAAAGAATCATTAACTAAAGAAATTAAGAAATACATAGAAAAACAGCTCATCATGTCAAAGAAGAACTCTATCAGAAAATGAGAGAGTCCATACAAAAGGAAATGATGGAACTAAAAAATATGCTAGCAACCCACAATAGCAGAATTACACACATAAAGAATCACATGGATGAACTTGAGTACAAAATACAAGCCAGCAACAACAAAAAGGTAAACAAAAAATGAGAGACAAAACAATGAAAGATAAAGTTAGGGACTTAATGAACAAAAACAAAAGAAATAACTTACAAACTGTAGGAACACCAGGAAAAGAGGAAAAAGGGATAGGGGAAAAACAAGTAGTGAGAAAAATAATAGCAGAAAAATTTCCAATGCTCTCAAAAGAGAAACCTGGAGAAATCAAGGAGGCAAAAAGAGTTTCCAATAAAATAAATCCTAATAGACCAACACCATAACATAAAGTAATCTGAATGGCAAAAAACAAAGAGAAAGAGGAATTCTTTAAGCAATAAGAGAGAAAAAAGATCTCAAGTACAAAGGCAGGAACATAAAAATAAAAAATATATCCCTGACATGATACTCTACTTAGAAAACCCTAAAGACTCTACCAAAAAGCTTCTAGAAACAATAGACTCAAATAGGAAGGTGAGAGGCAACAAAATTAACACACAAAAATCAATGGCCTTTCTATACACCAATAGTAATAAGGAAGAAATGGACATTAGGAAAACAACTCCATTCACAATCGTGCCACACAAACTCAAATATCTTGGAATCAACTTGACTAAAAATGTGAAGGATGTATACAAAGAAAACTATAAAACTCTGCTCCAAGAAATAAGAGAGGGCACGCGGAAATGGAAGTACATACCCTGCTCATGAATTGGCAGGATTAACATCATCAAAATGGCAATACTCCCCAAGGCATTCTATAAATTTAATGCCATCCCTCTAAAGATACCCATGACATTCTTCAAAGAAGTGGATCAGGAACTTTTGAAATTCGTTTGGAACAATAAACACCCTAGAATAGCTAAAGCAATCATTGGGAAAAAGAATATGGGAGGAATTACTTTCCCCAACTTTAAACAGTACTACAAAGCAATAGTTATCAAAACAGCATGGTATTGGAATAAGGACAGGACCTCAGATCAGTGGAATAGGCTTGCATACTCAGAAAATGTTCCCCAGACATACAATCACCTAATTTTTTGATAAAGGAGCAGAAAATCCTAAATGCAGCAGGGAAAGCCTCTTCAACAAGTGGTGTTGGCAAAACTAGATAGCCACTTGGAAAAAATTGAACCTAGACCCCCAGCTAACATCATGTACGAAGGTAAGATCCAAATGGATTAAAGACCTCGATATCAGCCCCAAAACCATAAGATATGTAGAACAACACATAGGCAAAACTCTTCAGGACATTGAGACTACAGGCATCTTCAAGGAGGAAACTGCACTCTCCAACCAAGTGAAAGCAGAGATTAGCAGATGGGAATATATTAAACTGAGAAGCTTCTGCACCTCAAAGGAAATAGTGCCTAGGATACAAGAGCCACCCACTGAGTGGGAGAAACTATTCACCCAATACCCATCAGATGAGAGGCTCATCCAAAATATACAAGGCACAGACAGAACTTTAGAAGAAAAAAACATCTAATCCCATCAAAAAATGGGGAGAAGAAATGAACAGACACTTTGACAAAGAAGAAATACAAATGGCCAAAAGACACATGAAAAAGTGCTCCACATCACTAATCATCAGGGAGATGCAAATCAAAACAACTATGAGGTACCACCTCACACCCCAGAGAATGGCACACATCGCAAAGAATGAGAATAAACAGTGTTGGCGGGGATGTGGAGAGAAAGGAACTCTTTTTCTATATAATTATCTTTATTTAAACACCGTGATTACAAACATGATTATAGTTGTATGATTACAGTCATGTAAAGAACACCCCCCTTCACCAGTACAACATTCCCACCACCAATTTCCCAGATCTCCCTCCTCCCCACCCCCCCTACACCTGTACTCGAGACAGGCTTTCTACTACCCTCATTCATTCACATTGTTATTATAGTTTTCAGTGTAATATATCTCTCCAACTGCACTCACCACTCTATGTGATGAGCTTCATGTCATGAGCTGCACTTACCAGCCCTCATCTCTCTTGTCTCTGAGATACTATTAAAATGTCTTTCATTTTTCTTAAAGCCCATAGATGAGTGAAACCATTCTGCGTCTTTCTCTCTCCCTCTGACTTACTTCACTCAGCATAATAGATTCCATGTACATCCATGTATAGGAAAATTTAATGACTTCATCACTCTTGATGGCTGCATAGTATTCCATTGTGTATATGTACCACAGTTTCTTTAGCCACTCATCTGTTGAAGGGCATCTTGGTTGTTTCCAGAGTCTGGCTATTGTAAATAGCGCTGCAATGAATATAGGAGTAAGGAAGGGATTTTTGCATTTTATTTTTGTGTTCCTCGGGTATATTCCTAGGAGTGATATAGCTGGATCATATGGAAGCTCAATTTCCAGTTTGCGAAGGAATCTCCATATCGCTTTCCATAAAGGTTGTACTAGATGGCATTCCGAGAAAGGAACTCTTATCCACTGCTGGTGGGAATACTGTCTAGTTCAACCTTTATGGAAAGCGATATGGAGTTTCCTCCAAAAATTGGAAATCGAGCTCCCATACGATCCAGCTATACCACTACTAGGATTATACCCTAGGAACACAAAAATACAATACAAAAACCCCTTCCTTACACCTATATTCATTGCAGCATTATTTACCATAGCCAGACTGTGGAAACAACCAAGATGCCCTTCAACAGACGAATGGCTAAAGAAACTGTGGTACATATACACAATGGAATATTATGCAGCTGTCATGAGAGATGAAGTCATGAAATTTTCCTATACATGGATGTACACGGAGTCTATTATGCTGAGTGAAATAAGTCAGAGAGAGAGAAATGCAGAATGGTCTCAGTCATCTATGGGTTTTAAGAAAAATGAAAGACATTTTTGCAATAATAATTTTCAGACACAAAAGATAAAAGAGCTGGAAGTTACAGCTCACCTCAGGAAGCTCACCACAAAGAGTGATGAGTTTAGTTAGAGAAATAACTACATTTTGAACTGTCCTAATAATGAGAATGTATGAGGCAAATAGAAAGCCTGTCTAGAGTACAGGTGGGGGTCGGGTGGGGAGAAGGGAGATTTGGGACATTGGTGATGGGAACGTTGCACTGGTGATGGGTGGTGTTCTTTACATGACTGAAACCAAAACACAATCATGTATGTAATCAAGGTGTTTAAATAAAATATATAAAAAATTAAAAAGAGATGCATGTTTTCTCCATTCTTGCAGTATACTGTCATGTGAATAACTGCAGGCATCGTACATGTTCTTTAGTCTCCTCTAGGTATTTTGTGGTGTCAGAAAACTTTCCACTCCGTTGTGAATGATCAAACCAGGCCTCTATAGCTAGATATCTTGGTATTTGCACAGGTCAAAGCATGGAGCCTAGGATGAAGTCTTTCTTTACTGTTCTTTAAGTTCTATTACATCACTGTTGTTTTAATTAGTCTTCTGTAGTTGGTAGTATCGGTTTTTGCCCCGATCCTAGGACAAAGCATATGATAGAGTCTTTCATTGTGTTTCCAGAAGATCTGCTCAGTTGCAGTTGTCTCAGTCAGAACTCTGGATTTAGAGATCTTGGTTATTTTATAGATCATAGGACAAAGCCTTTGCTAGGATCTTTTTTATTGGTCCAAGGATAAGTTCTTCCCCGTTACGATTGTCAGTCAGTCTTCTGTAGATCTTGGCTTTTGCACATATCAAAGGATTATGCGTCCCCTGATTTTATCTTATTGTTAGGTGGTTAGGTAAGACAACCTAGTCTTAGGTAAAGTTTTTGCCATTTTCTCTTTGTCAGGATGTCATATCTAAATTGGCAAATGTTATCACTTTAGAGCTGGCGCATGTTGGTGTCAGAGCAGCATTATGGATGCCCTGGAGGGGATTTGGTTCCTGAAGCTGTTGTGGAGAACTCTGTCATTTCTATGTCTGGGATACAGAAGTCAGGGCTGGACGGTCAGTGCTTAATTCCCTGGGGTCTAAGTTAATACCACATGACTTACGTTCAGGGTGGGAGGTGCCCCTGTGTTGTAAAAAGGTATAAGTTCTTATCCCTAGTAGATAAGAGCTTGTTTTTACACGTAAAATTTCCACTTTTAATATGCCTTTGCAGGAAGAAGTGGTGTTACATTATATTGCTGGTGGATTTGGGGGTGGAGAGAGAAGAAAGCAGACACAGGACAAAAACTAAAAATACATATACTCACACATATCTAAAGAAAAAATCCCCTTTTTAAAAAAAGATTAAATAAAAGGCATAATTAAAGGAATAATGGGAGAGTTACCATGGAGGCAAGTCCGGTGGCTCAAATTCCAGCATCCCACATGGTCCCCCGTGCCCACCAGGGGCGATCTCCAAGCATAGAACCAGGAGCACCCTCCGAATGTTGCCAGGTGTGACCCAAAAGAGACAAAAACAAATCAAAGCAAACAAAGAAATGGGAACAACTTGATCCAAGAGCAAGTTGTCCTTCCTCACCAGCCAACGTTAAGACAAAATCAGAAGACATGTCACTCTTTGATCTGTGCAAATGCCAAGATGGCTATATACAGATGATTGGTTGTTACAACCAAGACTGGACAGTATGCATTCCGGAACCAACATCAAAAACAACAACAAAAAGCACTAGCCTAATTTTTGATCTACGATCTGTTCAACAAACAAGATCTCCAATTCCAGAGGTCTGACTGAGACCATTGCAACTGAACAGGTCTTCCGGAAGCATAAAGAAATACTCTATCCCAGGCTCCATCATAGGAGCAAGGTAATGACCAAGACCACCAACTACTGAAGATGGATTAAAACAACACCAAAAAAGCAGAACTGCTAGAACCACAAAGAAAGACTTCATCATAAGCTCCATTCCTTGAGCTGTACAGACACCAAGATCTCTAGATACAGAGGTCCGACGTAACTATCCATGATGAAGCAGAAGTCTTCTGTACACCAAAAAAGCACAGAGGGGAGAGTAAATGATCATGCAAGGAGTCTATAGTTAATCCAATGACAGTATACTTCAGGGGTGGAGAAACCCTGTATCTCCTAGGCCAAGGGAATTCCCTCTATATTATCCCCAATAGTTACTGTGCCTATGCAGAGAGAAAAAGAAAAAAAAGCACAAAATAATCATTTTTCCACATAAAATGTATTGATTGATCAACTTTATTGACGTCTTTATTTTGGTGTAGATATTGAAGTGGATGTCTCCAATTTTATCTTTATCTTTTTTTTTTTTGTACTCTGGCACGGTTTGATTTCAGAACCAAAACTACTGTGTGGTGCTTGTCTTTATTACTGTAGTGCTCACTGGATATTTAATTTGATATTTCTTTCTGTATTGATGTGGTGTTTCAAATACCTTTTTCATGTCCTCGCTCAAACTGAGGTTGAAAGCCTCTAGAAGGACTCTGTCATTTTCTGCTTATTTGATCTATTTAATTTTTTAATTTTTTCTTATTTTTACTCCATTCTATTGCTTTTCTTTTCTTCAAATAAAACCACATAACTCGAATTATCGAGATCCACCTCTCAAGTAGAGGAAAAAACAAGGAAGGGTACCAGGACCAAACAGATATTTGATCACTAATAGTGTGCTAGACAAAGAGGGGACCACCTACACTAGCAGCCCGGGGGGTGATGGTGGGTGATATGGTTGTGGAAAGGGAACGGGGATGGGGAAGGACAAATTTGCTGATGGGTATTCCCCTGATTTACTGTTAATATGAACCTAAAATACTACTGTGAAAGATATGTAAGCCAATATGATCAAAATAAAAATTTTAAAAAATTGGTGAATTTTGGTGTCAGAGCAGTATTAAGAATTTGGTTCCTGGAGCTGTTGTAGAAAATTGTGTCGGTTCTATGGTTCTAATGTCTGGGATTTAGGGTTCAGGGTTGGACGATCACTGTCTAATCACCTGGAATCTAAATTGGGTCCACACGACATGTTCAAAGTGGGAGGTGCCCATGGCAAGAGTAATAGCATCAAACCTAAACTAATGGGACAACATCAAATTAAGAGGTCCTTTTGTGGTGGCTAGGAACTTTTTGCTCAGTCATGGATGATAAAATCAGGCCTCTGTAGTTAGAACTCTTGATCTTTGCACAGTTCATCAGATGGAACCTAGGATGGCATGCTTCTTTACGGTTCTAGAAGTTCTGTTCCATCACTGTTGTTTTAATCAATCCTGTAGTTAGTGGTCTTAGTTTTTACACCAGTCCCCTAACAAAGCCTGGCCTAGAGTCTTTTTACTATGCTTCCAGAAGATCTGCTCAGTTGGAGTTGTCTCAGTCAGACCTCTGCAATTAGAGATCTTGGTTATTGACTCAAGTTCTGGGGCCCTCCTTCTCACTTTCCCCCAAATGTGAACTGCTGCTTGATACCGGACTTACCTCCAGAAAGATCCCCAGTGCAAGAACTTTACCTGAGCCCTTTCTGCCGCAAATCATTTCTCAATCTCAACAAGACCAGGATGAGTTATGAAAACGTCCCCCGGATTCCACCCCCCCCCAACAAAAATACCTCAAAGACAATGGGGAAGCCTATATTTCCTTTATAAGCTCAAGATTTATATAATACTACCTCTTAACCTGTTATTCCCCCAAAAGTAAGGTAGTCTCCTGCATCACTTTGTTCCCTCAATATTTAAAAAAAACTCATTTTTATCTATCTTTTTCCTTTATATTGATATATGTTAGTATATATTCTTTTTTGTTTGTTTTTTTTCGGTCATATTCAGCAGCTCTCAGGGGTTACTCCTGGCTTGACGCTCAGAAATTGCTCCTGGCAAGCTCAGGGGACCATATGGGGTGCTGTGATTTGAACCATCGTCCTTCTGCATGCAAGGTAAATGCCCTTCCTCCATGCTATCTCTCTGGCCCATGTATATTCTTTTTTATATAATTTATATATTTTTGACTTGTATCTGTTTTTTTCTCTTCTTTAACTTCACCTTTTTTGGTTCTATAAGGTACAAAAACTGACAAGAAAAAGTTTTGCCTGGGATAATAATAGCTCATGCCAAAACCAAGGCACAGATATGATGGAGCTTAACACTCTCAGCCCCAAATGCACCAGCAATATAATATAACATCACCTCTTCTTGCAGAGGCATAGTCAAAAGGGAGAATTTTACATATAGAAACAAGCTCTTATCTACTAGGGATAAGAACTTATACATTTTTATAATATAGGGGCATCTCCCACCTTGAACATAAGCCATGTGGACTCAACTTAAACTCAATTATATCTTAAGAGCTCAGAACCAGCCTATGAGGATCAGGCCTCCAAGAACAACCTAAGATTAGAACATTAATGTCTGTCTTTATGTGGGCATGAGTTTGTGGACAGTGAACTCCTCTCTGATTTCCAAACCTAAAATGTAAACAAGGCATGCCTAAAATGTAGATAGCCCCTCTTATATATTATCCCTTCACCTCCCCCTTCAGATATCCTTCTATCCTCTCATTCCCCAATATTGAGCCATTATTCTTCCTTATTTATCCCTCTTTACCCTCAGTTCTTAATCCATTAGGTAACCTCCTGCCCCAATAAACCACCACCAAAGACCAAATCAAAGACTACCCTTTCAGTCCCACATCATGTGCCTCGGCAAGAATTTACAACCAAAACTCCTGCTGGCTCATGCTTTATGGCCCTTCTTCTCACCCTCTTTATCGTGGAATGTTGCATGCTACTGATTCAGTCCCAGAAAGACACCCAACCCAAGGACACTATCTGATCCCTTATGGCTGCAAATTATTTTGCAAACTCAACAAGACACGATGTGTGATGATAAAGTGCCCTAGATTTCATCCTCCGACACACAAGAATATCTCAAAAGATTTAATGAGGAAGCCTATATTTTCTTTATATGTTTAATACTTCTATTAACAATACCTCCTAATCTGTTTATTCCCAAATGTAAATTAGCCTCATAAACAGCATTTTTCTTAATTCCTTTTTTAATTTTATTTTTAATTTATTCTATTATATAATTTTTTTTCTCTTTCCAAATTCACCTGTTTTGGTTCTGTCTAGTATGAAAACCTACAGGAAAATGTTTTGCCTGGGATAAACGTTTAGGTCAAAAACAGGGCACAGATATTGTGCAGACTATAATTCTTACCTCTATATTCACCAGCAATATAATATGGCACCATCCCTTTTTGCATAGGTACTTTAAATAAAGAGAAATGTTATGCACAGAAACAAGCTCTTGTCTGCTAGGGTTAAGAACCCATACTTTTTATAATACAGGGACACCTCCCACCCTGAACATGTGTCATGTGGACCCAACTTAGACTCCATGTGATTGGACAGCTACTGTCCAACCCAGAACTCCAAATCCCAGACGTGAAACCGACACAGGTCCCAGCAACAGCACCAGGAACCAAACTTCTTCCGGGACAACTCTGAATACCACTCTGGCACCAATTTGCACCAGTTTTAATATGACATCCTGACATGAGAAAATGGCAACAACTTGATCTAAGGGAGGGTTACCCTAGCTCAACACCTAACGTATGATGCAACCAGGATACTTGTCATCCTTTGCTCTATGCAAAAAAACAAAAATCTCTAAATACAGAAGACTGACTTTGACAGTCATGGACTGGACAGAACCTATTGAGGGACCAATAAGAAAGATTCTAGCTTAGGCCTCAGCCTAAGATTTGTACAAAAACCAAGATCTCTAATTCCAGAGGTCTGACTTTGACAACTGCGACTGAGCAGAACTTCTGTAACCATGCTGAAAGGCTATATCCTAGGCTTTGTCCTAGGTTCTGAGCAAAAACCAAGACCACTAATTACAGAAGACTCATTACAACAACAGTGATGGAAAAGAACTTTTCTCTTCTAGCCATAGTCCTATGACCTATGCAAATAACATGAAGGAGAAGGAGAAGAAGAAGAAGAAGAAGAAGAAGAAGAAGAAGAAGAAGAAGAAGAAGAAGAAGAAGAAGAAGAAGAAGAAGAAGAAGAAGAAGAAGAAGAAGAAGAAGAAGAAGAAGAAGAAGAAGAAGAAGAAAGTTGCTGATTTGGGTTGTTCTTTATTATTATTATTTTTTACTATTTTGTTTTGTATTCTGTTTTGTTTTGGACTTTGTTTTGTTTTGTTTTTGTTTGTTTCTTTGGCTATTGATGGTTTCAGTTTTTGATTTTTTCTTTTTTTACTTTTGTTACTGCCTTATTGTTTTTTGTTTTTATTTTTGATATTGTTTTGTTTTGCTATCTTTTTCTTCTTTTTTCCCTTTCTTCTTCTTAGTGTACATTTGTAATACCTAGGCAGACGCCTCCTAGGTTTTTTGTTTGGTTTTGTTTTGTTTTTGTTTTTTCTTTTCTTCTCCCATATCTTTTCTTATATCTCCAACAGAATCACCTTGACCAGCCTCATGATGAGGGAGAAAAACGGATGGTACCAAGAACAGACAGTTGTATGAACATTTAGTGGAAATAAAAAATGTTCAGACTTGAACACTAAACCCAAATTCAACGACAAAAGAATCAATACCCAATCTACAACAAGCTTTACAAGTGGGAAACAGTTACACTAGCATTATTGGGGGTGAAGGAGGGAGATATGGGATGCATGCTGGGAACAGGGGTGGAGAGAGGACAACACTGGTGGATGGAATGCCCTCATTTATTGTTGCTATGTGCCTTAAATATTACTGTGAAAGATTTGTGATTCACTTTGACCACAATAAAAATTGAAACAATATTAAAATGTACACTTTAATTTTTGCTACACATATGCATAAGAGAACACAGGCAAGAACTTTCTAATAATCATTAAGAAAGTTTCTGATTAATAAGTGCAAACAACATAGAAACATGAAATACAAACCTCTATAATTTTTAAGTTTGTATTTAAAATTTTTCTAAAACACTAATGGCACCGGAATGTTGATTTGAATATATCTACTGAATAACTACTGGTGTTGAATATTTGCATCATAAATTAGTAATATACTGAGATTCTGAGGGCTTGTATACTTTGTGGGGGTTCAAAATATGTTTAGTTATAATCTTACTATAACTTTCCATCATAATTAAATTAAGGAGAGAATGTGTGTTTAGGGAAAACAAGGAAACAGTAATTCAGTTTTAAAGAGCAACAATGTACAGGAATATTCCTTGGTAGGAAGAGAAACTAGTAATTCATTTTTAAAGAGCAAAAAAGTACAGGAATATTCCTTGGTAGGAAGAGAAACTAGCAAATCTATTTCTCAACTATGATCAAAAATACTTATTATTTCAATGTTGTTGAATATAATTAAATTTGATAATAAATGGAAACCTAAATGTTACATTTGTTCTGTCTCATAAAGTATTTGCACTTCTTAGGAACACTAGAATGACATTGAATTTGCAACTTTTCTTGCATTTATCATACAATAATCATAATGTACAGTTTAGCTTCTCAAACTGTGGGTCATGACTCCATATGAGATTATAAATTGAGTATGAGGAGTTGCAAAAAATCTTACAATTTTGTTTTAAAATAAATATATTTATGATTACTGGTAAATGTTTGGTTTCTATGTCTATTTTATATACATATATATACATGCAGAAGAAACATTTTTCAAAAACATGGCTCTCAACTGAAAAAAGTTGAAGCAGCCCTGAACTATAACATGCAAACATGCACATGCATGTAAACACAAACTCTGAAGTCACAGAACATGTTAGTCAATAAAAATCAGGAATTGGTTGTCTGACAATGGTTGTCAGTAAACTGTCATGCCAAAGCCCTCCAGGAAGGAAGAAGGGGAAAGAATAAAAATCAAAACAAGTGTGGGTGTGAGAATGGCTCATTTACTAGAACACACAATTTATACTAGAAATTTTTGAGCTATTCTTATGGCTGCATTCAGAAAATGCATTAAGCACCTGCCCTCAGCTAGGGATCAAATATAGGCAGCAATACAGACATTTTCCTTTCACTCACCTAGCACATGCAATCAGGCAGTACATTATATAGATCAGTGATTTTGAATCGTCAGTTCATGGACACAAAAGGTTTGAGACTCACTAGTGTACTGTAGTGGTTATCAACTGCCAGTCCATGGACCACTGAGCAAACTAGTGCCAATGCACAGATGTAAACGAAAGTTTAAACATGGTGGTAGATATTCTGCTTTGTTGCACACTTGCTCTCACTCACATTCTTCTATATCCCCTCACTATCCGTGTTGCTACTACCTTAGATAAAGACTATAATCACAAACTCAATCTGGACAAAATGCATATAGTACATTTACAATCATGCAGTAATAGAAAAGAAAAACTAAAACCAACTAAAATATCTAAATATCAATAAACACGAAGCTGGTTAAAAACAGTATGCTCCAATAATAAAATTATATGGAACTCTTATGAAGAGGACACATTCTCTATATATGAAGTTATTTAAGATATATTAAGTGAAACATGTTGTGGGTTATATGACTTGCATGTATAAGACCTGGGGTTTGATAACTGGCACTTCATACTCTTCCCTGCACTGTTGGCCTCCACAATAAGATTAAGCAAAATGTAAAATTTATTTAAAGTACACTAATTTCTGAGTCTGTTAAAATTAAAAAGACCAGGTTGAAATATCCTGTCTATATAACATCATTTAAGCCACATAAGTAAAACAAAATCCAGCTAATTTCATAAACAGCATAAACTATGGCCCTTTGATGATTTCTTATAATACCAATGACAGTAATTTAAGGGAAATAACCTTGAGGGAAGGAAATAGTTTTGGTAATATCAGCAGTGTTCAGGGCTTACTCTTGATGGACCTAAGGAGACCATATGTTGTAGACCATATGTTCAAGAGGGCTGAACACATGCAAGTGCCTTAACCCTTGTAATATCCCTCAGCTCCCCCCTACTTTAAGCTTTACGGCACCATGACTAATAAAGTTGTTCATAATAGTTTTTTTTTTTGGTTTTTTGTTGTTGTTGTTGTTTTTGGGTCACACCCGGCGGTGCTCAGGGGTAACTCCTGGCTGTCTGCTCAGAAATAGCTCCTGGCAGTCACGGGGGACCATATGGGACACCAGGATTCGGGATTCGAACCAACCACCTTTGGTCCTGGATCGGCTGCTTGCAAGGCAAATACCGCTGTGCTATCTCTCCAGGCCCTCATAATAGTTTTTTAAGGGCCATGAATATGGCTCGAGATTTAGAGTCTATACCTTGCATATGTAAGGCCCTGCATTTGAACCCCAGAACTACCTAGTCTATTGAGCATAACCTCCTCAAAAAACTTAAATAATGGGGCTGGAGAGATAGCACAATGGCGTTTGCCTTGCAAGCAGCTGATCCAGGACCTAAGGTGGTTGCTTCAAATCCCGGCGTCCCATATGATGCCCCATGCCTGCCAGGAGCTATTTCTGAGCAGAGAGCCAGGAGTAACCCCTAGCACTGCCGGGTGTGGCCAAAAAAACTTAAATAAGTTTACTAAAATGCCATGCCATTAAATAATCCATTTAATTACTAGCTTACCTGGAAACCCCATAACAACTAACCACTATAAAGTTTAAACAACTTCATAAACATTTTAGAAGTCATACCATGAGGAAGTGTTCCTGTTGATCTGACCCAGTTTGTAACATGTTTTAGAAATAAACTCTAAGTACTATATTACTGATCTTGCATCAGCACTTACTATTTCTGCATTTTGTATAATATAAGCAATATACATTAGACTATCCACAGACACACAGACTATGTATGTGAACATATATTTTAATATACATAGACATATGCATAGATACACTATACCATTTTACATAACATGTATAAAGATGCCTACTAATAAACATACAAACTTTTGCATTACTGAGAAAAAAACATTTGATAACCAAGTCAAGTAAAAGGGGTTAATGAAAAGAAAGAGCAAGTTGGGGTATGCTGTTGCTTTGGAGAAAGGCAGGGTACCCTGTTCCAACTTATAAGGGAGAACACAAACTTAAGAGGGCAAACCAGAAAATACTTTCTAAAATGTATTTCACAGATGATACATTGTTTTACCTGTCTCCTAACTGCTCCCTACCAAACCAAAATTTTCTGTTCATATGGACATATGTATGTATGTAGCATAAAAGTAACCATTTTTAAATGTAGAATTCAGGGGAAGGCTGTGGGGGGTATAAAGACAGTGGTGGAGAGATTAGGATACTTTTGTGTTAGTATGTTTAACAACATTGTTTTCCTGAAACAATAACATTGACAGTGTTATTAAATAAGAGTGTCTAAATAAATTAATAAAGTTTTCTATTTTCAGTAAGAAAACTGATGAGTTCTCTACAAAAGAGTATGCAGATTTCTAAAATAAAATAGTAACGAAATAAAAATTCCATGATTCAACAATACCACTTCAGAAGATTAGAAACACTAATTCCATTGTTGTTACTGAAGTAATTGAGGAATTCGTGATCTTCTACACAACTTTCTCAAAGATTTGTTGTGATCCTACTGGGATGACAGTACCTTAAACCTTGGAGGTGGTGTTGCTCCAGGACTCATGGGACTGGAATTATTTGGTGGCTTATAAGCTTGATGAGGTTCAGTTGCGGAATTGCTGTTTGTTTGTTGGAATGTATCAGATGTGGTTTAGAGCTGCTGTGCTTTTAGGCAGAAAGGGGGAATCTTCCTATCCCATTCTGAGAAGGTCCCAGAATTGTCAGCCTGAACTAGTCTACCTGGGAAGATTCAGCAGAATCATGTTCTTTTCTAGATTAGTTGTGGAGCTCGGCCATTTTTCTTTCCATAACATTGTAAACCAATGGGCCACTCCCAGCAACACTCACTAAGGTATACAGACCAATGGACAACTCCTAGCAAAACTCACTAAGTTAAGTTTAATGCTCAGAGTTAAAAAAGTGGTCAGCCATATCTGGCCATGCTAATACTCTCCCTAAGGTGCACTGTGGGACTGGATAAACAAAGCTCTGGTAAACAAACTCAAAGTATATATTTTGACCTTTGAATTGTATCTCCAGTCCTTGGATGAGGATCTTAAAGCAGAGCAGTGGGGGGAAATACCATGCTGCATGTAAGGGGAAAATTCAAGGGGAATACCATGCAGTGGAAGTAGAGAAGAACCCATCCAGCTATAATCAGGAAAAAGTTTCAAGATCACTTCAAGGGGGGGGAGGAATACAACTAGGATTGGAGTGATGGTGAGTAAGGCACTTGACCTATACGCAGCCAGCCAAATCCTACAGGAAGTGAAAAATGTTTTCCTGAGGAAAAAGTGGCCCCTGAACACTGCCATGTGTGACCCCAAAAACAAAAGAGGAAAACACTAATTCTTCATTTAACCATTGACCATTTTGATCATCCTGGTCCAAACATTGTGGAAGAATTAATAATAACTATTAATCATAAATTATTAACAAGAAAAAAACATATATAGAAAAATCTCACTCTTTTTTGTTTAATTAATACCTTTATTTAAACACCTTGATTACAAACATGATTGTGGTTGGAATTCAGTCATGTAAGGAACACCCCCTTTAACCAGTGCAACATTCCCATCACCAATGTCCCAAATCTCCCTCCTCCCCACACCACCCCCGCCTGTACTCTAGACAGGCTCTCTATTTCTCTCATGCATTCACATTGTTATGATAGTTCTTAAAGCAGTTATTTCTCTAACTGCACTCACCACTCTTTGTGGTGAGTGTCATGTTGTGAGCTGGAACATCCAACCCTCCTCCCCTTTGTCTCTAAAACTTATTGTAAGAATGTCTTTTACTTTTCTTAAAACCCATAAATGAGTGAGACTATTCTGCGTCTATCTCTTCCTCTGACTTATTTCATTCAGCATAATAGAGTTCATGTACATCCATGTATAGGAAAATTTCATGACATCATCTCTCCTGACGGCTGCATAAAATTTTGTGTGTGTATGTACCACTGTTTATTTAGCCATTCATCTGTTGAAGGGCATCTTGGTTGTTTCCAGAGTCTGGCTATTGTAAATAGTGCTGCAATGAATATGGGTGTGAGGAAGGGATTTTTGTATTGTATTATTGTGTTCCAAGGGTATATCCCTTGTAATGGTATAGCTGGATCATATGGGAGCTCAATTTCCAGTTTTTGGAGGAATCTTTATATTGCTTTCCATAAAGGTTGGAATAGACGGCATTCTCACCAGCAGTGGATAAGAGTTCCTTTCTCTCCACATCCCCACCAGCACTGCTTGTTCTCATTTTTTATGATGTGCGCCATTCTCTGTGGCATGAGATGGTACTACATAGTTGTTTTGATTTGCATGTCCCTGATTATTAGTGATGTGGAGCATTTTTATGTGCCTGTTATCCATTTATATTTCTTCTTTGGCAAAGTGTCCATTTCTTCTCCCCATTTTTTATGGGATTAGATGTTTTTTCTTGTAAAGTTCCATCAATGCCTTGTATATTTGGTTATTATACCCTTATCTGATGGGTATTAGGAGAATAGTTTCTTCCTATAAGTGGGTGACTCTTGTATCTTAAGCACTGTTTCCTTTGAGGTGCAGAAGCTTCTCAGCTTAATATATTCCCATCTGTTAATCTCTGCTTCCACTTGTTTGGAGAATGCAGTTTCCTCCTTGAAGATGCCTTTAGTCCCAATGTCATGGAGTGTTTTACCTACGTGTTGTTCTATATATCTTATGGTTTCATGTCTTTAATCCATTTGGATTTTACCTTCGTACATGATGTTAGCTGAGGGTCTAAGTTTGCTTTTTTGCTAGTGGCTAACCAGTTATGCAAATACTACTTGTTGAAGAGGCATTCCCTTCACCATTTAAAATTTTTTGCTCCTTTATAAAAAAAAATAGGTGATTATATATCTGGGGAACTTTGAGTTCTCAAGCCTAGTCCACTGATTTGAGGTCTGTCTTTATTCCAATACCACGCTGTTTAGATAACTATTGCTTTGTAATACAGTTTAAAGTTGAGGCAAGTAATGCCTCCCATATATCTTTTCCCATGGATTGCTTTAGCTATTCGAGGATGTTTATTGTTCCAAATGAATTTCAGAAGTGTTTGATCCACTTCTTTGAAGAATGTCATGGATATCTTTAGAGGGATCACATTAAATCTATATAATGCTTTGGGGAGTATTGCCATTTTAATGATGTTAATCCTGCCAATCCATAATCAGGGTATGTGTTTCTATTTCTGTGTGTTCTCTCTTTCTTCTTGGAGCAAGGTTTTATAGTTTTTTGTATATGTCCTGCACGTCTTTGATCAAGTGGACTCCAAGATATTCAAGTTTGTGTGGCACTCTTTTGTGGAACATAAGAAAAACAAAAGACAGTATGGTAATAATACTCAGAGACAAGAGAGCTGAGGAACAAGAGGGCCAGTCCATGGTAGGAAGCTTGCCACTAAGAGTGGTGAATGCAGTTAAAGTAGGTCTACTGTGACAATGATAGTTGAAAAATAGCTCTGGAGAAGAGCTAGGTGCTGATAGGGAATAAAGTGATATGCATGATACCCCTTTATTAGCAACAATGAAACTAATTTGTCAAAAAAGGGGAGACAGAGACAGACAGACAGACAGACAGACAGAAGTAAAGACAGACAGACAGACAGAAGTAAAATGCCTGCCCCAGAGGCAGGCAAGAAGAAGACTGGGAGTGAGTGAAGGGCAACTTGGGTTGTTGGTGGTAGAAAATGCACACTGGTGAAGGGTGATATATATGTGTGACTGAAACTCAATCATAAACTATTTTGTAACCATGTTTTTTAAAGCCACTATTTAAAAAAAGAAAAGTCATAGAAAATATAACTGATTTACCTGTAAATTCACTTGTTTACTTAGAATACTGTCGATATAATTAAGTCAAATTGTAATTCTACTGAGAAGATTAAGAGGAAATAAGCACATGTGTATGACTAGGGAGAAGAAGTAGAAAGCAAAGGTAATAATGATAGCTAAATTCTCCTATACTATAAAGTTAATAGAGTACCAAAAAAGGGCAATCAGGAATTTGGAAGAAAATATAAGAAGCAGTGGTTTTTGAAATTATTAAGTTGAATTCATTCCTCCTCCAAATATCCTGGAGTATATCTGTGGTGTAAAGGAGGGATAGAGCTACATGTTCAAACTACACAGTCAACATCACTGAAAACAAACTTCAACCACCAAATTAAAACTGTCTATTAAGGTCTAGCGGGAGATGGGAGGGAATCCAGAACACAGGTCAAGGGAAGTTGACACTGGTGGTTGAATTGGAGCTGAAATATTGTAAATCAAAAACTCAACTATGATTAACTTTGTAAATATCAAAGCTTTATTTTAAATTTTTATTATTTTTATTTTCAGTTTATAATACTATTAATAATGCTTTTTTATGAATGTAATTTCAACAGCATGTTTATCTCCCTGTCCCAATGAACACAACCTCCTCTCATCCCTGCATTCCAACTTGATTTTGTGAGTCATTTCCCCTGTTATGTTGACTTTGGATCTTTGTTGCTACCTCACTGTATACTGTTAAGTCCTATGTATGAGAAATTATTCTGTATCTGTCACCTTCCTTCTGACTGACTTCACTAAGTATGATATTCTCCATGTTGCTCAAGCTGCATGTAATTCATGGTGCTTTAATATTTATTAAATAAATGAGTTGAAACTAATTGCCTTTAAAATGTAACTGTTAAAGAGAAAAATAGAATGAGTCTTCGGTGTAAGTATTTTAAATGTGATGACACCATGGAAGTGTGATGCCTCTACTTTCTTTTTTTTAAACACCTTGGTTACAAACTTGATTGTGGTTGTGTTTCAGTCATATAGGAGGACACCCCCATCACAAGTGCAACATTCTTATCAACAATGTCCCAAATCTCCCTCCTCCCACCCCACTCCCACCTGTACTCTACGAGGCTTTCTATTTGCCTCATACAGTCTCATTGTTAGGATAGTTCGCAATGTAGTTATTTCTCTAACTAAACTCATCACTCTTTGTGGTGAGGTTTGTGAAGTACGCCATAACTTTCAGCCCTCCTCTCTTTTGTCTCTGAAAATTATTGCAAGAATGTCTTTCATTTTTCTTAAACCCCATAGATGAATGAGACCATTCCACATATTTCTCTCTCTCTCTGACTTATTTCACTCAGCATAATAGATTCCATGTACATCCATGTATAGGAAAATTTCATGACTTCATCACTCCTGATCGCTGCACAATATTCCATTGTGTATATGTACCACAGTTTCTTTAGCCATTCATCTGTTGAAGGGCATCTTGCTTGTATCCAGAGTCTTTCTATGGCAAATAGTGCTGCAATAAACATAGGTGTAAGGAAGGGATTTTTGTATTGTATTTTTGTTTTCCTAGGATATATTCTTAGAAGTGGTATAGCTGGATCATATGGGAGCTCAATTTCCAGTTTTTGGACGAATTTCCATATCATTTTCCAGAAAGGTTGAACTAGACCAGCAGTGGATAAGAGTTCCTTTCTCTCCAAATCCCCGCCAACACTGCTTATTCTCATTCTTTGTGATGTGTGCCAATCTCTGTGGTGTGAGGTGGTACCTAATTGTTGTTTTGATTTGCACCTCCCTGATGATTAGTGATGTGGAGCATTTTCTCATGTGCCTTTTGGCCATTTTTATTTCTTCTTTAACAAAGTGTCTGTCCATTTACTCTCCCCATTTTTTTCATGGAATTAGATGGTTTTTTTCCTTATAAAGTGCTGTCAGTGCCTTGTATATTTTAGAGATTAGCCCCTTATCTGATGGGTATTGGGTGAATAGTACCATCCACTCAGTGGATGGCACTTGTATCGTGGACACTATTTCCTTCGAGGTGCAAAAGCTTCTCAGCTTAATATATTCCCATCTGTTAATCTCTGTTTTCACTTGTTTGGAGAGTGCAATTTCCTCTGTGAAGATGTCTTTAGTCTCAATATCATGGAGTGTTTTATCAACGTGTTGTTCTATATATTTTATGGTATCAGGTCTGATATAGAGGTCTTTAATCCATTTTTATTTACCTTCATACATGATATTATCTGGAGGTCTAAGTTCTCTTTTTTGCAAGGGGCTAGCCAGTTGTGCAAATACCAATTGTTGAAGAGGCTTTCTTTGCTCCTTTTAGGATTTCTTGCTCCTTTATCAAAGATTAGGTGATTGAATGTCTGGGTAACATTCTTTGAAAACTAAAGCATATTGCACTGATCTGAGGGGCTATCTTTATACCAATACCATGCTGTTTTGATAACTATTGCTTTGTAATACAGTTTAAAGTTGGGGAAAGTAATGCCTCCCATATTCTATTTCCCAACAACTGCTTTAGATATTCGAGGGTGCTTATTGTTCCAAATTAATTTCCAAAGTGCTTGATCCACTTCTTTCAATAATGTCATGGGTATCTTTAGAGGGATCTCATTAAATCTGTACAATGCTTTGGGGGGTATTGCCATTTTAATGATGTTAATCCTGCCAATCCAAGAGCAGGGTGTGTGTTTTCATTTCTGCGTGTCCTCTCTTATTTCTTGGAGCAGAGTTTTATAGTTTTCTTTGTATAGGTCCTTCACATCTTTAGTCAAGTTGACTCCAAGATATTTGAGTTTGAGTGACACTAATGTTAATTTGATTGCTTTCTTAATGTCCATTTTTCCCTATTATTATTAGAGTATAGAAGGGCCAATGATTTTTGTGTGTTCATTTTGTAGCCTGCCACCGTGCTATATAAGTCTATTGTTTTTAGAAGCTTTTTGGTAGAGTCTTTAGGGTTTTCTAAGTAGAGTATCATGTCATCTGCAAACAGTGAGAGCTTGACTTCTTCCTTTCCTATCTGGATTCCCTTGATATCTTTTTCTTGCCTAATCGCTATAGCAAGTACTTCCAGTGCTATGTTGAATAGGTGTGGTGAGAGAGGACAGCCTTGTCTTGTGCCAGAATTTAGAGGGAAGGCTTTTAGTTTTTCTCCATTGAGGATATTTGCCACTGGCTTGTGGTAGATGGCCTTAACTATATTGAGAAAGGTTCCTTTCATTCCCATCTTTCTTAGAGTTTTGATCAAGAATGGGTGTTGTAACTTATCAAATATTTTTTCTGCGTATATTGATATGATCATGTGATTTTATTTTTTCTTGTTATTGATGTTGTTTATTATGTTGATAGATTTATGGATGTTAAACCATACTTGCATTCCTGGGATGAAACCTACTTGATCATCATGAATGATCTTCTTGATGAGGCATTTAATCCTATTTGCCAGGATTTTGTTGAGGGTCTTTGCATCTGTGTAGTTTTCTTTTTTGGTATCATGTCTGTGTGGTTTAGTTATCAAGGTGATGTTGGCTTCATAAAAGCTATTTGGAAGTGTTCCTGTTTTTATGATTTCATGAGAGAATGTGGCCAGGATTGTTAGTAGTTCCTCTTGAAAGTTTTGAAAGAATTCATTAGTGAATCCATCTGGTCCTCGGCTTTTGTTTTTGGGCAGACATTTGATTACCGGTTTGATTTCATCAATAGTGATGGGGATATTTAGATATGCTACATCCTCTTTATTCAACCATGGAAGGTAATAAGAGCCAAAAAATTAATCCATTTCATCCAGGTTCTCATTTTTAGTGACATAGAGTTTCTCAAAGTAGTTTCTGATTACCCTTTGAATCACTGCCATGTCAGTTGTGAACTTCCCTTTTTCAATTCTATACGAGTTATCTCTCTCACTTTGTTAGTTTTGCTAATGGTCTATCAATCTTGTTTATCATTTAGAAGAACTATTTTCTGCTTTCGTTGATCTTGCAGATTGTTTTTTGGGTTTCCACTTCATTAATTTCGGTTCTCAGCTTTGTTATTTCCTTCTGTCTCCCTATTTTTGTTTCCTTTTATTGAGCACTTTCTAATTTTATGAATTGCGTCATTAAGCTATTTAGGTAGACCCCCTTTTTCCTTCCTGATGTGTGCTTTCAAAGTTATAAATTTTCCTTTCAGTACACTTTTGATGTGTCCCATAGGTTCTGATAGTTTCTGTCTTTATTGCCATTTGTTTCCAGGAAAAATTTGATTTCCTCTTTGATTTCATCTCGGACCCACTGGTTATTCAGTATGAGGTTGTTTATTTTCCAGGTGTTAAATTTTTTATTCTGTGTCCCTTTGGAATTCACATATAATTTCAGAGCCTTGTGGTCAGCGAAGGTAGCGTGCAAAATTTCTATTCCCTTGATATTATGGCAGTTTGTCTTATGTGCCAGCATGAAGTCTGTCCTGGAGAAAGTCCCATGTACATTGGAGGAAAATGTGTATGCAGGTTTCTGGGAGTTGAGTGTCCTATATATCTACTAGGCCTCTTTCTTCCATTTCTCTTTTCAGGTCTAGTATATTCTTGTTGGGTTTCAGTCTGGTTGACCTATGAAGTGTTGACAAAGCCATGTTGAGGTCTCCCACAATTATTCTGTTGTTATTGATATTCTTTTTCAGATTTGTCAACAATTGTATTAAGTTTTTGCTGGCCTCTCATTTGATGCATATCTGTTTAGGAGAGTGAATTCTTCCTGCTGTACATATCCTTTGATTAATACAAAACGTCCATCTTTGTCCCTTACAATCTTCCTGAATATAAAGTTTGCATCACCTGATATTAGTATGGCTACTCCAGCTTTTTTATGGATGTTGTTTGCTTGGATGATTTTCCTCCAGTCTTTTATTTTGAGTCTGTGTTTGTTCTGACTATTCACGTGCGTTTCTTGTAGACAGCAGGAGGTTGGATTGAGTTTTTTGATACATTTAGCCACTCTGTTTTTCTTAGCTGGTACATTTGGTATACTGACATTGAGAGAAAGAATTGTCATGGGATTTAGTGCCGTCTTTGTGTCGAAGTTTGGTGTATCTGATGGTCAGTCTTGTCTTAAAATAGGTCTTTCAGTTTTTCTTTTAAGACTGGTTTTGAGTCTGTAAAGTTTCTGAGCTGTTGTTTATCTGTGAAGCATGTATTCTTCCTTCAAACCTAAAAGTGAGTTTGGCTGGGTGCAGTATTCTAGGCGAAGCATTTATTTAATTTAATTGTGTCACTATGTCCCACACTGTCTCTGCCTTGAGTGTTTCTTGTGACAGGTCTGCTGTAAATCTCAAAGATGCTCCCTTGAATGTAATTTCCCTTTTTGATCTTGCTGCTTTCAGAATTCTGTCTCTATCTGTGGGATTTGTCATTGTGACTAGGATGTATCTTGGGGTGTTTTTTTCTGGGGTTTCTTTTAGTTGCTACTCTTCGAGCATGCAAGATCTGATCACATGTATTCTTTAGCTCTGCTAGTTTCTCTTGACCATTGATTCTTCCTCGAGCTTTTCTTATTGGGTCTCTGGGACCCCAATGATTTTTAAGTTGTTTCTCTTGAGCTTACTATACACTTCTATTTTCACCTGTTCACATTCTTTGACTATTTTTTCATTGTCTCTTCATTTGCTTTAAGGCTTTTTTTTCCAATCTCTTCTGCTGTATGGAGTTGTTATATATCTCATCTTCCAGAGCACTAAATCTATCTTCAACTTCTGTTACCCTGATGGAGAGGTTATCCATTTTCTCATTCAATTCACATACTGAGTTTTTCAGACCTGCCATTTGACCCGTTATTTCAGTTTGGAGTTTTCTGATTTCTGTCTTCATGTTTCATTGTTTCTTATTAGTGTTTTGTTCAACTCAATACATGCTTTCTTTGAGTTCTAAAAGCAGCTTCCATACTTATTCTCTACACTCCATCTCTGAGAGACTGACTAGTTAGTTCACCGTTTTCCGGTTATCTGAGTTGCTATCTTCATTCTCTATGCCTGGTGCTGGCCCGCATTGTTTCCCCATTGTCACACTTGTATTGTGAATTTTTCTACATGTTGTGCTGGTATTCATTGGCTAAATGATGTGTGCCGCGACGCTCCTCTGACTCCACCCTTTCTGGGCGGGTTGAATCACCTCCAAGGAAGGGGAGCCCTCTGTGGATGAAGCCACACACAGTATCAAATATTAGGCCCAGGCACACAGTAGAGAAGACAGTCCAGAGATATATGATGTGCTTCAGAGATCAAGCACAGTTCCTAGTATGATTTTTTTCTGTGTGTTGCATTGGCTTTCTTTCCTTAGAAGAAGTGCATGGCCACAAAGCAGAGTAGCCGTGGTCTTCTGGAGCCTCTGGGAGAGCGATTTTGCTCAGCCCTTTTCAGCACACTCAGGAGATGTTCAGGAGACAGCACAGTAGAAAAACACACACAGGCAACACTCACAGTTACTTGCAGTGGGAATCACTGGGCAGGCGCAGATTTTCCCTGCCTGACGTCACAGACAGGTGACCTGCCTTTCTACAATTTACTGCTGATAGCCGGTTTTCACTTTTGGACGCAGTCTTCCTTGGCATTCCAGCCTAGCCTGAATGCCTCTAGGAGGGCGATTTTGCTGGGCCTTTTTTTGGCCTACTCACGAGAGGTTCAGGAGACAGTACAGTAGAAAAACATGCACAGGCAACACTCACAGTTACTTGCAGTGGGAATCACTGGGCAGGCGTAGATTTTCCCTGCCTGACGTCACAGACAGGTGACCTGCCTTTCTGCAATTTACTGCTGATAGCCAGTTTTCACTTTTGGACGCAGTCTTCCTTGGCATTCCAGCCCAGCCTGAATACCTCTAGGAGGGCTATTTTGCTGGGCCCTTTTCAGCCCACTCATGAGAGGTTCAGGAGACAGTACAGTAGAAAAACACGCACAGGCAACACTCACAGTTTATTGCAGTTGGAAATCACTGGGCAGGCGGAGATTTTCCCTGATGCCTTACTTCCATACCCCAGAGCCTCCAGCATATAAATGGCTGATCTTCAAGACTAACCTCAGGGGAGATGCTAAGCCAATTAAATTTCAAGTATACAAGCCATTGGGCTGAAAATTCTGGGTTCTTCTCAGGAAGCAGTGGTCCATATCGTCACATTGACAAAGTCCAAGCAAGTCACACCCATACCCTGGCTTCGCAGTTTCAGGACTAAACCTAGAAGATACTAAGATAAAGTTTTTCCCAGTTTCATGATTCCTGGAACAACCAAATTTCTCAGTACTGACCACTCAACAGAAGCACAGAAAATTAGAATGGAAAGTAGCATAGAAATCCAGAAAGTACAATAAGTGAAAACAGTAACACAGTAGTCTCAACTAACAACAGCTCAGTAAATCCCGATGACCTTAATAACACTATTGTGAGATATAACAATTTTCACAAATTTTCTTTTACCGAGCTATTTTTTGATAATTCCATTTTTCAAGTTGTTGTAATAAGCAATGTGGAGTAGTTTTGTTTGTGTCTGCTAAGGGGGCAGGATTACAGTTAGGTGGAAAACTGGGGAGAGTAGAGGACGGAAATTTACACTAATGCTGGAATTGGTGTTGGAACATTTATTGCCAGAAACAACTATATTATGAACAACTTTGTAAACCAGTATTTAAATAAATTTAAAATAACCATCACCAATACCCTCATCTTCCTTTCCCCCACACAGGTTTTCTACTTCTCTCACTCATTGACATTGGTATGATAGTTGTAAGTGTAGTTATTTCTCTAACTACACTCACCACTTTTTGTGGTGAGCTTCATATGGTGAGCTGGTCCTTCCAGCCCTCATCTCTATTGTCTCTAGGCATTACTACAGTAGTGTATTTTATTTTTCTTAAAACCCAGATGAGTGAGACTACTTTGTGTCTTTCTCTCTCCCTCTGACTTATTTCACTTAGCATAATAGATTTTATGTCCATCCATGTATAGGAAAATTTCATGATTTCATCTCTCCTGATGGCTGCATAATTTTGACTTTGTGTATATGTACCAGTTTCTTTAGCCATTCATCTATTGAAGGGCATCTGGATTGTTTCCAGAGTCAAGCTATTATAAATAGCGCTCTAATGTATATAGGTGCGATGAAGGCATTTTTTTTCATTTTTTATTTTTAATTATGAGAACAATGATGCAAAGAGGACAAGGTAAAGTTACAGTGAAAGAACAATTGCCCATAAACAGAGTTCTCAGAAGAAATCCCCTTGCTGACACCTAAATATTGAATTTACAGTCAAAAAACATTAAGAAAAATAAGGCAGAACCCATGTACAATTACTTTCTCCACAAATCCCCAGATTGTAGTACATTATAACATTTCTTAGCAGTACACGAAGCAACCTAAAGCCATGAGATTTATGTGACTCCTTAACTTTGAAGGCATAGTATTTTTATATATTCATGCACATACATATTAGTTTAAGTTAACATCAAAAGTTTAAGAGGTTTTTTTTAAGGGTTAGTCAAAAGGGCACAGTAAAAACGGTGTTAGAGTGGCAAATATTGTTTGCATAGGCGCACCAAAATATGGGGGTCATAGAAAGGAATAGCCTTGGTCTAAATACGAGGAGACCACTACCCCTGAAGTTTCCTGGCATAAGACCAACTCTAGGCTCCAGACAAACTAGTTTATTCAATCCAAGTCATTGTCTGTAGTGCCAATACAGTTTTATTTTTCATGCAGTCCTATTGTTGGCATCAGGTTTCTGTATTAAAGATCCTCAAATCTGCACATCCTACATTGAAGTCAGGCTAGTGTGGAGTATCCTCTAGTTTCACCTCACAATTAAGGGGCAATACACCAAGCTCTGTCCAGTAAGCAGATCATTGTTCTTGTTAAGTCTTCTCAGTGTTAAGGGAAGTCTCTTTTGAGTAGATCGATGTCAGAGCAGCTGTAGGGTCTTCCCTGGTAGAGGATTGCCTCCAGGTAATGTTATAGACAACCTTGGATGTTTTGTGGATGTCTTCTCTAGATCAGGGGTAAATGGAGAATGCCCATTCTTCTGAGGCCTGTGCCAGGTCTTTATGTCAATGTTCAGGGTGTAAGGTCCCATTGCACTACAAGATTTGTGTGTTCCCATCTCTATTAGATAAGAACTTATTGGTATGTATAGTATTTTCCTGTTTTAGTGTGCCTAAGCAAACAAGAAATAAAGCCACGTGGCTTTATCAGAGTATATGGGGGCGTAAGAACACGTCCAATACCCATGACTTGGTTCAAACATAAGCATTAAACTGAGGGGTTCTTTCACACCAAATTCCATATTGACCAGTTCACAAAGAGAAGATAAAAAAGGGGGGAGATCTTCACTGTATAAGAAAATATTCAGCAAAAGTTATAGCCATCAAAGAAAACACCCATAAAATGTTGAATAGACATACGTGTCTTTTTATGCCTTTTGCAATAGTTGGGTGGGTGTTAACTCCAGGGCACCACTTTGGTCTGTGACTTAGGACTCTACAGTACTTAAGTTAGAAAGTGTAAATGAGGAGTAATGATGATAGGGGTTAAGGAACTTAAAGAGAAAAATGATCTTTTGTAGGGGTGTGCAAAAGGCCAGAGTACAAAATGGACATTTTGCATACATAAAAAGATAATTCAATGACAGTGAGTACTATTAATGCATCTTGTGTGCACAGGGGCACTAGCCCCCACGCAATTTTGAAAATATAGACTGGAAAGAGATTACCAGTGACTTCAAGAAGCTGGGAGGCCAGAAGTTCAGAGCCCCACCCAGACCCTCCCTAAGGAGCCGAATGGATAATGGGGGAAAGCCTAGGGTAACTTCAAGCTCCGCCAAGGGGCCCAACTCACAGGCTTGCCCAGGCATGTGGCCCGGGGAAGCCCTGGAGATCTGGATCAAGGTGGTAGAGGGGTGCTGGGGTTACCCAAGTCCCACATCCCCAATAGGCCTGATTAAGAAGGCCTTCGGCATGGTGGAGGCCTGCTGAACCTCATGCTGCTAGACTCCCGGCTCCTGGGAAGGAGAAGATCCTGATGAAGGCATTTTTGTTGTGGGCTTTGTTGTTGTTGTTGTTCTTCCTAGGGTATATCCCTAGGAGTGATCTAGCTGGATAATATGGGAGTTCAATGTCCAGTTTTTTGTTTTTTGGCTTTTATGGTTTTGGGGGCCATACCTGGTGATGCTCAGGGATTACTCCTGGCTATGAACTCAGAAATAACTCCAGGCTTGGGGGCCATATGGAATGCCCAGGATCGAACTGAAGTTCATCCTGGGTCAGCTGCATCCAAGGCAAGCATCCTACTGCTGTACTACTGCTCCGGCCCCTCAATTATCAATTTTTTGAGGAATCTCCATATTGTTTTACATAAAAGCTGGACTAGACAGCATCCCACCAGTAGTGAATGAGAGTTTCTTTCTCTCCACATCCCCCACCAGCACAGATTATTCCTTTTGACTGAAACCCAACTCTAATCATGTCTGTGATCAAGGTGCTTAAAGATATTTAAAAATAAATACGTTTTTTAAAAATAGAAAATATCACTATTATTTACATTGCTTTTGTTTACATGAATCAAAAGTCTAACCTGAAGCAAAAGTTCTAACTCAATTTAAAGCATTTGCCTTCCACCAACTGAAGATGGAATCTACCTTAGAAACATATAGGAGCCTTGCTTTGAGTCTGACAGAGTGGAGCAGGGTCTGAGAGCAGCCATCTGCCTTCTTTTCCTCCACAAGTCTCATCCACTGTGTCGTCTTAAAATATCTCTTGTTATCTGGAATAAATGCTCTCTTTTGCCTGCATACACCCAGGCTTGAAATACCTCTGCCTACCTACTTCACCCAGTAAGTTTTAATCACATTCAAGTCTCGTCAGCTCAGAAACTAGGAATTTACTCAAGGAAAACTTCCCAATGACCGATATATGTTACTTCAGAATTGCCTTCATAAAACACAGATTATACTGCATCGTAAAAACATTTTTATCCTCCCTATACTAGACTGTAAGTCCCATGAAGGCAAAATTGCTTTGTTGTGCACAATAATTAATTTCCATTATATTCTTTTTGTAGACAAAACTCTTTAGATGAGATTAATATAATTTTTTAAATATTTCTTACTAAACAGAATCAGAGTTAAGAGTTTAATCTGAAAGGCCAGAGCAGTGGCAAGGTATCTGCCTTGCCCACGCTAACCTAGAACAGACTGTGTCTGGTTTGATCCCCCAGCATCCCATATGGTCCCCCAAGCCAGGAGCAATTTCTAAGCTCATAGCTAGGAGTAACCCCTAAGTGTAACCAGGTGTAGCCCCAAAAAAACAAAAACAAACAAAAAACAAAATTAATCTGAGATACCACTGTATGCATTATTTACAGAATCTCTCCACTTACTTTCATTTTAGACGTTATATTCTATATTCACACTTTGAATCCAGTCAGAATGGAAAGACAATATGCTGTATTTTAGGGTATTTCTATGTTACTATATAAGACTCTTGTTTCTTTTCCAAGAAAAGTCATCTTCATTCAGGTCATATTTATTTCATAGGAAGTGGCTGGTAGTTTGTACTCTTTTCCAAAAATTTTGTCTATTAATTTTTACCTACTCACATTACCTACTAACTATTTTTGATAACTTAGCCACAGGGGAGATGAGCCTCTTTCTGAAAAGATAATCTGATAGGAAGGTGACTGGAGCCTATAAATTCAAACATGCACAGGACATATGGTTTTGGTATATAAAGAGTCTCACATGTCAAACAACCACATTCAACCTTCTGCAAGCAAAATTTAAGAATCAAGATAAGAGGAATTACAATCTATTTCTTTCTGGATCTGTAACAGGAAACTAAAAGATTTCCATCCTGCCTCACCAAAAAAACACAACGTGATCTGTATCCAATTCCCAGCTTAGTCAGATTTATTTTATGCATGTTAAATGTGTTTTTTAAATTATTTTTTCCTTAAAGTTGAAATGTCACATTATAATAGAGAAATATTAATTTCACAGTTGGTAAAACGCATCATGTAACAATAGTTTTCTGAGGCTTGCTGTGGCAGAAAGTTTGGTGGTGCTCCAGGAGTAGCTCTTCATTCCTCAACTCCCTTTCTAAAAGCTTCCAATTCTCACTCCTCTTGTTATTGGTTCTTAATCACCTTTTAATCAACCACTTTAATTCCAACTCAACACAGGATTCAAGCTATATTGAAAATTATGAGTTATTACAGTACTGTGGCTATGATAGGGGTGAGACTAAGTTGTGAATCTAGTCTTCTTTCTGAATGTAGGCAAAAAGAACTCTTTGAAATGGCACAGCATTGCATGATCTTCTACAATCCTCCCAACAAAATCTGTATCATATTTTCTGTTCTCTTCTAGACTCCAGACATTTGAAATAATTGGTCACAAACAAAGTGAGAAAAAAGTTGTGAAAGGATAGCCACCAGACAAAGGAAATGCAAATTATCAACTCAACATGCCAAATATCATAACACTCAATAAACAGACTTTTATTTAGCCCAGTGTAAGACAGTAATGCTTCTTTAATATACTTCATTATATCAAAAGAAGTTTATGTTTGTATATATTATAATAATGATGGTGGGGATGGTGAGCCAAACAAAACAAAGATAATCTATCATTTCAAAGCCATAAACTTCACAAGTTTCTAAGAAAGAAAAACAGAATTCCAAACAAACCAGAAAGATGTGGTGAGATTTTTTACTTCGTTCTTCCCTACTTCTCACACATTCAACTGTTCGTAATCAAAACCACGGGAACTATCTTAGTTCCAAATCCGTTAAATATATAAATTATCACTTTATTTTCCTCTCTTCCAGGGGTAAATATATTCTGCTTAGGAGAGAAATAACTAAAATAGAAAGGTGAGAGTAGCCAACCTTTAGATGAGGTACGGGTTCTAGAGACATAGGCTGAACTAGGGAAAGGATCCAAAGTTTATGACTTCCCACCCTTTTACTCATGTGAGTAAAATGTGTAGGAATTGAGATTTAGGACTTTAAATAAAGTACCAAAATCCTAGGAATTTTAACACTCAATAACTGACTTCTCCCCCTCTTCTGCCAATCCTCTATTAGGTGACCAGATTTTTAAAGTTTAAGCACCAAATGCCTGATTTATAACTGTGGCTGTATTTCCAACAAAAATAATATCACCTTCAACAAAATAAAAATTATAAGAATTATATGAGGATAAAATCTATCAATAGTTTGACATCAAAATCATTTTATCAACTACATTTTTTCACATAGCTATTTGGCTACTAAAAGGAAGATGAGAGGAGGTACTTGGGTAGCTGGAAGAGGGTGTGAATGGATTCAATTCAGCACTTAATGCCAGGGAAACCTTAAAAAGTCATTTAATCTGATCCTCAATTTCTTTTTCTGTAAAATCTGGGGAAAAACGTATTGTTCTAGGATTACAGTTATTAACATATAAAAGCACTTAGAAGAGCATCTAAATCACAGCAGAAACTAAGTGCCAGCTATTATTATTTTTTATTTTATTACTTAAAAAGTCATGATTTATTGAGATACATCTTGCCATAATTGCTGGCTGTACTGTCATCCAGGTAGCCTACAATTCATGAACTCTTCTAACCTGTGGGAGCTGATAATGAAAACACTAAAAGCAAAGTTGTTTTTTAGGTTAAGAAATTACCTACGGGGCCCGGGAGATAGCACAACGGTGTTTGCCTTGCAAGCAGCCGATCCAGGACCTAAGATGGTTGGTTTGAATCCCGGTGTCCCATATGGTCCCCCGTGCCTGCCAGGAGCTATTTCTGAGCAGACAGCCAGGAGTAACCCCTGAGCACCGCCAGATGTGACCCAAAAACCAAAAAAAAAAAAAAAAAGAAATTACCTACAGTAGGGGCCGGAGAGATAGCATGGAGGTAAGGCATTTGCCTTGCATGCAGAAGGATAATGCTTCAAATCCCAGCATCCCATATGGTCCCCAGTGCCAGTTACTCCCAGAGCCAGGAGTAACCCCTGAGAACTGCCGGGAGTGACCCAAAAAACAAAAACAAAAAAAAAAGAAAGAAAGAAATTACCTACAGTAAATTAGCTCTTAAACCTTTTTGATAAATAAAACTTAGTGTAGTCATATTACAAATGACTAAAGGCATGTAATAAAAGGTTTGTATTTTCAAAATTACAAGGTATTATTACCAAAGTATAGGTTATGTATTTGATTAACCTTGAGGTAAGGAGCTTGAAATATCTCAATTGTTTATTATTTTGCCCCCACCTTCTATTGATAAACTTAAAAATAAGAGGGTAAATTTGATTTACTCAGGCAAAAAGAACAGATGTTGTATGTTGTAAGTTTTGCTAAAAGCCAATAAGATAAGAGGATGCATTTTCCTGGTTTTCTAACTACTTCCAATTTAATTTATGTAGTGCAAATAGAAAAATAAGGAAAATTCCTATCCATTGCTGATTAAATTAATTGGAGGACTTCTGCTAAATCAACCTTCCTAAAATACTCTTTGCATGACTCCTTAATGTTATTGCAACAAGGCTGAGATAGTCATAGATTTTTGATAATAGAATCAGGGAACAAACCAAGAAATCAAACACTACATGAAATAAGTGAGAAGAAAATAATTTATAGATTAGATAACCACACTTTCAGATTAAAAGTTTCAACTTGCTCTTTATAACATAACATCCTTACCAGTTTTGTGGCATCATCTGCTACCTACACTATAAGTAGAAAAAGTACAAAACCAGGAAAGCAATGCATAGAAAGAACATTTAAGGGGGATCACTTAATTTTTCTCAATGAGAAGAGAAAGCTTCATATGGGACTTCTCTGTTTCCAAAATTGCAATTCTCTATTTAATTTTCCTCAAAGGCAGGACTACAATCTACAGATTTCACAGCCACAAAAGAAAGAGAAGCAGTCATTCATCCTTCCTTCAGTTCAGGCTCAGACAGAAAGATTGTCCAACTATATAAATGCCCAAACAAGAGCAGGTAAAATGGATGGGCTGTAACTTAAGTTATTTAGTTTAAAGCATAAGTTTGATTTTGAATTCTGTTCTATATTCCTCAAAGAACTTTAGAAACCTAAAGCTGTAATTAACTTCTGTATCTTAGTGGAGAAACAGTTGAGAAAAATAAATTAGATGTTGAGTAAGGATTCAGGTCAAGCATTCACTATAAATGAAGGTATAATAATAGTACTAATCTCCATTTCTAGAGCACTTAGAATACTCCAGGAATGGTGACAAAACCCTATGAATGCAACATTTATTCTTACACAATAATTCCAGAACATAAAGACTATTTCTGTTTTTAACTACATAAGTAACCAGAGATTATATTCCTACCTATTAAGAACTCATAATTCTAGTCCTTTGACCCTGTTTTAATAACTCTTTTCGTATTGTGCCACACCTGCTATGCTTAGGGCTTATTCATGACTCTACATTTAGGGATCACTCCTCATAAGCTCGAGGGAATACATGTGGTGCCAGGGATAGAACCCATGCAGGCTGCATGCAAGGCAAGTGCCCTACCCACTGTACAAAAAGTTCCAGGGATGTTTTGTAACAATTGAAGATCTACCTGTTCTCAAATAGCCAAAGCGTCAATTTACAATAGCAATTTTCTATAAAAGGGGTTTTCCTTTGTTGCCTATTTTTATCCATTGTACGCCCAAGAATCCCTGTTTGTATTAGGCTTTTAGTCCCTCAAAATCTAAATAACCATAACAGCTTCTAGAAGCCTTTATAAAGCAGAATTTTATTAGAAACAACAAAGGCTGGATCCCCACTGTGGAATAAAAACACTTGAGCAACCAAAATTAAATAACAAGCCACAAATGGAATTTAATGTGGTTTTTATTTTAATTATCAGTCCTCTCAAACCAGTAGTAAATGCAAGCACTCTCTCTCTCTCTTGATCCTGTTTGTCTTTTTCTTCTCATATTACCCAGCTTCAAGTAAACAACTTTTATGTGGCTTATACATTTCTGAATCAAGACAGGTTTTCCTGGAAACAAATTTTTGTTTTGGATCTGCAGTAATAATTGCATCTAAGAACCAGAGAGATTATATATACCACAAGGTAAGAAACTTGCCTTAAATGCAGCTAGCTGACACTGGTTTGATCTCAGTACCACACATGGTAGATACCCTGCTACGATTGATTCCTAGATACAATTTGTGAGGCCCTAAACTACCCACCACAAAAAAATATATTTCCCCAAAAATCATATATATTTTGCAGGCATATATACATATATATATATTTCATTTCTTGTCTGAACTCATCTGAAGTACTGAATCTTGATTGATGGCATATGACAGTGCTCTGCAGAAATATGTATCACAAAATTGTTGTCATGCTCAATTATTAAAAGACAAATTTTGCTTTTTGTTATAACTTGGATAGAATCAGAGGCTGTCATATTAAGCAAAATAAATCACATTTGTAGCTTATAAAGAAACAAAGCAGAAAATATGCAATAGTCAATGAAAATGAAACTTTAGATTCTCACAACAGAAATACATTTACCAACCTCCACAGGGTGGAGAGAGTAGTGCAGACAAGAAACAACTAAGGGACACTACTTGAGGAATACTAGCATTTTGGTAGTGATTGTGCCACAGTATCAGAACACACAAAAAGTTTAAATTGAAATACTATTTGCAATTAATATGATTCAATACCGAGGTAACCTCTGAGAATCAAATGAAAAACAAATAGAAAGTGAAATACAAAATCAATACACAGAAATTAACAGTGCATACAAACAACGATAAGCCAGTATAATGGAAGATTCCTGTATTAAAAAGCTACAAAGCAGATATAATGCCTGCCAATAAACTTAACAAAAACCCTTGTATTTAAAAAAGCTTTAAAAGTTATAAAAGACAAAGAGGACTATTTCTTAATAATCAAGGGCTATGTACCTCAGGAAGAAATCACATTCCTAAATGTATATGTATCTAATAAGGGACCAGAAAGTAAATTTAAAAAAAACGAACATGCTTTAAGAATGGCATCGCTAGTAACACATTAACAGTTAAATATTTCAACACTATTCTATAAACAACTGAGAGGTCAAATATGCTAACACTCAATAAGAAAATACTGGATTTGAAGCAAGAAATGGAAGAGAGGGGCTTAGTAACTATATATAGATTTTTTTTCTCCAAAAAGCACTTCCTCTCCAATGCACACAGAACATTCTCCATAAAAGATAACATGCTGGGCCATAAAACATACCTCCATAAAGTCAAAAGGATAAAAATTGTATCAACTACATTCTCAGACGATGCACAGAAAATAGGGGTTAACCACAAAAAGAAATGGTGAAATAACCAAGACATCTGGAAAGTAAACCATTTACTCTAGAAAATCCAGTGGGTCAAAAAGGAAATTAGAAATTAATTAGAAATTAATTAGAAATTAGAAATTAGAGAGAAAATCAAAAAATTCTGGAAGTGAATATTGAGCTACAGGAATTTAGAGACACAACAAAAGTGATATCAAAATGAAAACTTAGAAACTCAGTTGCCATCTCTGTACTCAGCCAGAACCATAGACACACTGTTCTCGAAAGATATAAACCAAGCGATGAAAAGGCATGGTACATCAATCAAGCAGCTGTCATTCTTGGGATGAGAGGAAAGGCCAAGCCCCCCACCCTGCAAAACCACAATCGTTGCACCCATCACCGATAATCATCACTCTGCTGATGTTTCAACTTCACCACTCCTCTGTGGCTATCTGCAGAGACACCGTCTGACCAAAACTCCTGGTTTGCTGGTATTTTGGCTCCCACCACCAGGACTTCTTTAGAGTTTGTCTTTCTTTCTTATTCTTCTGGAAGACTTGGCTACCAAAAATATGCCCCACAAAATGCACAGAATCAGCAATAGTGTTTGGAATTCCTGGACTGTATGGCCACTTTTCTAGCTGTGAAAAAAGTCCATTTTTGTTTTTACTATCATCCCTGTATGTGGTGCCCTTCCTGCAGGGGCACCAGTTGAGATGTGTTATTCTTTTGAGGAGGGAGACGGAAACAGAAAGACACAAAGACAGACATGACAAAGACAGACATGGAGACAGACAAAAGTGGGAAAAGGATTCCAGCCAAGACTGAACCCAATTCCATTTATTGAAACTCAAGGCCCGACTTAAATACTATTTTGTGGGCACAACTCCAGTCGTAAATATGTCAATAAGAGGTAGATATATGGAGCAAGACGAATAACAGGATCCATTGGCAGGTGAGATGGAATGTGCAGATAATGAGATCTGTCTCCATCAGGTTGGGGATGTACTGATAATGGAACCTATCTCCAGCAGGTAGAATATACAGATAAGGGAATCTTAAATGTTTACATTTACTTCTCGAGGCTACCTGCTTTATGGCTCTCTGTTTGGTACCCTTAAGTTTTAAATGGTTAACAATCAAGTCTCAAATCTGCCTGCTTTTAGCAAAATTCTATGCCTGCATTTCAACCCTGTATTTTCTGCCTGTTCTTAAAGGGGCTCCCTACACCTGTAGGCACATACCAATTCAGATGCTAATGTGTATCTGAAGCCACCTAATGTTCAGAAACAAATAAAGTAACAAAGCAGCCACAAAAGCTTAGAAACTTTCTGACAATGACAATTATTTCATTTAAGATATAATTTTCACGAATTTTTATTTTACTTATTTTTCTTTTTCTCTACCTTTGCAATAATTTCGCTCACATTTACCCAGTAAGAATGTATTATGATCAACTATGTCAACAATGTGATACATGCTCTTTTTTATAATATAATTTTTATTTTGATCATAGTGGTTTACATGTTGACAATAATATTTTAGTTAAATATTTACATAACATCAGGGGGGATTCCCATCACCAAATTGTCTTCCCTTCACCTCCGTTTTTGTCCTATCTCCCATATCCACTTCCCTCACCCCCAGGGCTGCTAGAATATGTGGTCCCCTATGTACCTATCCTACCACATAGTAGTCTTGCATCTGATTGGTCTAGGTGTCTCCCTAATTTCCCCCTCTAACTGGGAGGTAGGCCTAGCTAGTTAAGTTTGCGTGGTTTGGTCTGAAGAAGAGAAAAGTAATAAACTGGGGTAAAAGTCTAATACTCCAAAAGTGGGCAGTGTCCTTCTAGAGGCTCTCATCATCGATTTGGGGGGCGATGGAGAAAAAAGAAAATGAAACATTCCATCAGTACAAAAAAAAAAGTGTCCATTATCCAATGAGGACTCCAACAATAATGGTAAGAAACCACACATGCACAAAACAAAAACAAACAAACAAACAAAACAAAACAAAACAAAAAAACAAAAACCGCCATGGTCTTGATATAAAAAACATGACTTAGCCCATAAAGAAAGAAAAGAAAAGATGAGAAAAAACTAGGTATATCTGGGTACAACAGCTTCAATAACCATACCCACACAGAGAAATCGACCAAAAAATAGTTATGTAAGTAAAAATAATAATAATAATAATAATAATAATAATAATAATAATAATAATAAATGAAGGTACAAAATAATATATAATAAGTAAACAATGCTTTGTGCTTTTTTGTTCCTCCTGCCCTGGCACAGTAAATGTTGGGGTCATTCAAAAAGGAATTCACTTGGCCTAAGAGTTATGGGTTTCTCCGCCCTTGGAGTATATTGTCATGGGATCAACTATAGACTCTGTTCAGGATCATTTACACTCCCGGTGGTCTTTTGTCATGTTTGGGAGACTTCCGTTCTGTTCTGGGTGGTAGAAACAGACCTCTGTGTCTTGAGATCTCAGTATCTGCACAAATTCAGGGTTGGGATTTACGATGACGTCAGTCTTTGTGGTTCAGGAGTTCTGTTCCCTCAGTGTCATTTTAATCCATCTTCTGTGGTTGGTGGTCTTGGTCTTTGCACTGTACCTAGGATGGCACTTAGGATAGCATCTTTCTTTGTGCTTCCAGAAGTCAGATTCCTTTACGATTGTCTCTGCTAGACCTTTGGAAGTGGGGTTCATGGTTGTTGTGCAGGTCGTAGTTCAAACCCTAGACTAAGGCTTTTTTATTGGTCCCACGGTGTATACCGTATGGTCATGGTTCTAGCAGTCAGTCATCTGTAAATCACAATCTTGGCTTTTGGATCTACCAAAGGGTGACAGGTCTTCTGATTTTGTCTTATTGTTAGCTGGTAAGGTAGGGTAACCTGCTCTTAGGTCAAGTTGTTCCCATTTTCCTCGTTGTCAGCATGTCGTACTGGAGCTGGGACTTGATGGTGACCCTGCCGTATTAAGGCTGTCCTGGCTGGGATTTCTTTCTTGTAGTTGTCATGGAGGACTGTGCCGTTTCTATGTCTTGGATCCAGGGTTCAAGGCTGGATGGATGGTGTCTAATCATCTGAGGTTTAAGTTGATTCCACATGACATTTTTTTCAGGTAGGAGATATCCCTGTATTGTAAACAACTATGAGTTCCCATCTCTAGTAGATAGGAGCTCTTTTTTGTATGTAAGATTTCCCCTTTTTTTAAATGTGCCTTTGCAGGGGGAAATTGCGCTACATTCATTATATTGTCGGTGTCTTTGGGGGTGGACAAAGGGGAAAACAAAAACAGGTCACATACCCAGAAAAGGTAAAAAAAAAAAAGAAGAAATAATATATATATATATATATATATATATATAGGAATAAGAATATATGTGTTCTCATATGTATGTGTAGGACAGACACATTTAAAAAATATAGTAAAAAACAAAACAAACAAAAAAACAAAAAACAAAACAAAAAAACCAACGAAATAAGGAAGTATTTAAAGGACCAAAGTGATGCAATAGACTACTTTACATTTGGGGAAAAGCAAGTAAAGGGGTGGTGTAAAACAGGTCTTATGCTTATGTTGGAAGTACAGTTTTTCTCATTGTCTTTTGGGTTTTTCTTGTGCTGTGTGCATTCCCAGGCACCTTTCCATCACGCCCCCTGACTTTCTTCAGATTGGCAAATGGTTTGCAGCAGGGAAGTCCTGGAAGAGATCTTGCCTTGGGGCTACTTTTGGGAGTAAGACCAGTTTCAAGTTAACAGTCCACATTAGGGGGAGTTGATAGGGAGGGCTGCGCAGCATGAGTCCGCAGGGGAGTTGGCTGCCTTTTCTTGCAGGAGACGAGGTGTGGGATTGACTGGGTGTCACTTCGCTTGGGTACTGGGTCGTTGGGGTAGGAGGTCAATCTTGTTGCCTAATAGATTAAGGACTGAGGGTGAAGAGTTTTAATATGGTGGGAGGTCTGGATGGGAGTGGAGGGTGGAGGGATAGTTGGATTTCCAGAGGGGGGAAAGGGTAAGGCATATGGAAGGGGTAGGAAGGGAGAAAAGAGAAAATATCTTAGGAAGAAAGGGAGAAGAGAAAGGAGAGAAAGTAAAGAAAAGAATAGAAAAGAAAAAAATTAAAAATAAATAAAAATAAATAAGAAAGTGGTGAGAAGAGAGGAGAGAATAGCAAGGGGATGCTAGTTTGCTTGAATGTGTTCGATGAATAGGGCATGTAGTTTGAGTCTGTACGTCACTGTTACTGCTTCAGTGGTCTGTCTGGTCACGTGCTTCAATCCCTAAAAGAAGGTATAACCTAGAGATAAAGTGTATGTTAAAGAGTTTTCTCGGGGCCGCCTTGTAGTGCAAACTAGGTATGGTATCCCGTGTGGTATCCCGAGCTGCCATCTTAGCTTGTCCGCCATTTGTATCTAAGAACACCTGTGGACAGAAAAGCTGAGAGGTTATTTTAAATATAGTAATATAGAGGCATTAATACGTAGTGATATGGGATGTTTCCATTGGAGTCAGTGGTTTGCCTTGGTATTCTTTACCTGTGTTCCTATATACGATCTCTAAGGGATTATTGTGGGCCATTGTTGTAGAAGGTTGATTAAATACCTGTTCTCTCTATGCTGCTGTTTCTGGTGTTGCTGTTTTCTTTGTGGTATAATGTGTAGTCAAGAGTTTGCGTTGTTCCTTTTTCATGTATTTTGGGCACTGTTCCCATGTATATGTTGACTATTCCAGTGTTTGGAGTTTCTACCGTTAGACCCTGTTATTTGATTATTAAGTATTAGTTGTGTTTGAGATGTATGTTCTATGTGCTTCAGAATAGTGCTACCATTCTGTGTTTGTCTTTTGTCTTCTGACTTACTTCGTTTAACATAACATGATCTAGGTCCATCCACGTTGCTGCAAAATCAGTGATTATATCGTTTCTGACTGCCATGTAGTATTCCATTGTGTATAGATACACCATCTTAATGATCCATTCATTTGTTTTTGGACATCACCGTTGGTTCCAAGATTTGGCTATTATACTGAGTGCTGCAATAAATAGTGGGGTGCACACGTATTTTGGGATGAATGTTCTTCCCACTTGGGGGTATATACCTAGGAGTGCAATTGCCGGGTCAAATGGGAGCTCAATTCTGAGTTTTTTGAGCACTCTCCAGACTGTTCTCCATAGGTGTTGGACTAGGGGGCATTCCCACCAGCAGTGGATGTGAGTCCCCTCATACCACATCCCCGCCAAAAATGATTGTTCTCAGTATTTTTGATGTGAGCCATCCTTACTGGTGTAAGGTGGTATCTCATTGTTGTCTTGATTTGGATCTCTCTGATGATGAGTGAAGGTGAGCATGTTTTCATGTGTTTGTTGGCCATCCTTCTGTCTTCCTCAGAGAAGTGTCTATTCATTTCTTCTCCCCATTTTTTATGGCTTTATTTGGTTTAGAGAGGCTCAGTTTTCTGAGTGCTTTGTAAGTTCTAGATATCAGCCCTTTATCTGATATGTCTAGTGAAAAGATTTTTTCCCATTCTGTTAACTGTCTTCTTGCATTAAGTAATGTTTCTTTCGCCATGCAGAAGCTTTTTAGTTTGATGTAGTCCCATTTGTTTATGTTTGCCGCTAAGGTTCTTGCCTTTGGTGCTCCATTCTCGAAGACCTTTCTGATATATAGGTCTTCGAGTGTTCTGACTATTTTATTCTCGATAAACTTTATAGATTCGGGTCTGATTTCAAGGTCTTTGACCCATTTTGAGTTGACTTTTGTATAAGGAGTGAGGTATGGGTCGATTTTCACTTTCGTACATGTGGTTTTCCAGTTGTGCCAACACCATTTGTTGAATAGGCTTTCTTTGTTCCATTTCAGATTCTTGCCTCTTTTATCAAATATTAGTTGGCTGTATATCCGGGGGTTTATGTCTGGGAATTCTGTTCTGACCCACTGGTCTGAGGTCCTGTCTCTATTCCAGTACCATGATTTTTTGACTACTATGGCTTTATAGTATAGTTTCAAGTTAGGTAAGGAGATTCCACCCAGCTTCTTGTTTTTCAGTATATGTTTGGCTATCCTGGCTCTTTTGTGGTTCCAGATGAATTTTGTGATTGATTGTTCTATTTCTTTAAATAATTGTGTCTGGATTTGGATAGGGATTGCGTTAAACCTATATAGGAGTTTGGATAGGATGGTCATTTTGACTATATTGATTCTACCTATCCATGAGCATGGGATGTTCTTCCATTTCTTTAGATCGTCTTCAATTTCTTTCTGAAGTGTTTTGAAGTTTCCCTGGTATATGTCTTTCACTTCTCTTGTAAGGTTGATTCCTAAATACTTGATGTTTTTTGATACTATCTTAAATGGAATTATAATTTTAATCTCTCTCCTCAACTTCATTGTTTGTATAAGAAACGCTACTGTCTTTTGTGTATTGACTTTGTATCCAGCCACTTTGCTGTATTGGTTGATTGTTTCTAGGAGTTTCACTGTGGACTCTTTAGGGTTTTTGATGTATATCATCATAACATCGGCAAATAGAGATAGCTTGTGTTCCTCTTTCCCTATTTGAATTACTTTGATTCCCTTCTCTTGTCTGATTGCTATTGCTAGGACTTCTAAGGTTATATTGAATAAGAGTGGAGAGAGTGGACAGCCTTGCCTAGTTCCTGATCTTAGTGGGAATGTTTCTAGTTTCTCACCATTGAGTATAATGTTGGCTGTAGGCTTTTCATAGATAGCTGTAACTATCTTGAGGAAGGTTTCTTCTAACCCTATTTTCCTGAGAGTCTTTAACATGAAAGGATGTTGGATTTTGTCAAACGCCTTCTCTGCATCAATTGATATGATCATGTGGTTTTTGTCTTTCATGTTGTTGATGTGGTGTATAATGTTGATTGATTTGCGTATGTTGAACCAACCTTGCATTCCTGGTATGAATCCCACTTGGTGGTGATGTATGATCTTTTTGATTAAGTGCTGGATTCTGTTTGCTAAGATTTTGTTGAGTATCTTTGCATCTATGTTCATTAGTGAGATTGGTCTGTAGTTTTCTTTTTTGGTGGTGTCTTTGCCTTCTTTGGGGATGAGTGTGATATTAGCCTCATAAAAAGAGTTGGGGAGGATTCCTGTTTTTTCTATGGTTTGGAAAAGCCTATGGAAAAGTGGTAGCAAGTCTTCTTGAAATGTTTGATAGAATTCACCTGTAAATCCATCTGGGCCTGGGCTTTTGTTCTTAGGGAGTTTTTTAATTACATCTTCGATTTCCTCTGAGGTAATTGGTCTGTTTAGACTTTCTAGATCTTCCTTTTCCAGTCTTGGAAGAGGGTGTTTTTCCAAGAATCTGTCGATTTCTACTGGGTTCTCTAGCCTAGTTGAGTATAGTTGTTCATAATATGATCTCATGATATGTTATATTTCTTGGGGTTCTGTTGTAATCTCTCCCCTTTCCTTTGTGATCCTACTGATTTGGGTGTTTTTCCTCTTTTTTTGGTGAGTTTTGCCAATGGTTTGTCTATCTTGTTTATTTTTTCGAAAAACCAACTCCTGGTCTCATTGATTTTTTTGTATTGTTTTCTTAGTTTCTATGTTGTTTATTTCTTCTCTGGTTTTTATTATTTCTTGCCTTCTGGTTGTGGTTGGATTTCTCTGTTGCTGTTGTTCCAGTTCTTTGAGGTGATCTTTTAAACTGTTGGTTTTGTTATTTTCCTGTTTCTTGACATAAGGCTGTATTGCTATAAATTTCCCCCTAATTACTGCTTTTGGTGTGTCCCATAAATTTTGACATGTTGTCTCTTCATTGTTATTTGTATCAAGGAATCTTTTTATTTATTCCTTGAGTTGTTCTTTGATCCAGCTGTTGTTGAGCAGCATGTTGTTTAATCTCCAGGTATTAGTTTTTCTCCATTGCTTCTTCTTGACATCAATTTTGACCTCTGTTGCATAGTGATCTGAAAGGGTACTTCTAATGATCCTTACCTTTGTGGTCTTATATAGGTTGGCTTTGTATCCTAAAACATGGTCTATTCTGGAGAAGGTTCCATGTGGGTTTGAGAAGAACGTGTATTCTGCTTTCTGGGGATGGAGGGCTCTATATAAGTCTATTAGTCCTAGATCTTCTAATTTTTCATTTAGGGATCTTATTGCTTTGCTATTTTTCTGTTTGGTGGATCTGTCTAGTGGTGATAGTGGGGTATTGTGGTCCCCGACTATTATCACATTTCCCTTCATGTGTTTCTCCAGGTTTGCGAGCAGTTGCCTCACATATTTTGCTGGCTCTACATTCGGTGCATAGATATTAACCAGGGTTAGTACTTCTTGATCTAATGTTCCCATGATCAGTAGGTAGTGACCCTCTTTGTCTTTGATCACTTTCTTGATATTGAATGTAATTTGGTCTGATACTAGAATGGCGGTCCCTGCTCTTTTTTGTTTTCCATTGGCCTGTATAATTACTTTCCATCCTTTTATTCTAAGCCTATGCTTATCCTGTAGTTGTAGGTGTGTTTCTTGCACACTGCAGATGTCCGGTTTATTTTTTCTAACCCAGTTCTCTACTATGTGTCTTTTAATTGGAGAGTTTAGTCCGTTAACATTTAGGGAGATTATTGAGAGAGAGGACTGTTGTGCAGTTCTATTGTATGGAGTGGTTGTTGTTACAATAGGGGGTTTGGATTGTGTAATTCGTTTCTGAGTAAGTCGTTTAGGATCAGATTAGTTTGTACAAATAGTTCAAGTTCGTTCATGTTTGAGAATGTTTTTAGTCTGTCCTCCCATATGAATGATAGTTTTGCTGGGTATTGGACCCTAGGTTGGAAATTTCTTTCATTCAGTCGTTTAAATATGTCATTCCACTGTCTTCTTGCTTGAATTATTTCAAATGGGAGATCCAGTTTGTTTCTTATGTCCTTTCCTTTGTACTTGAGGTTTTTTTCTCCCTTATTGCTTTAAGGAGTTCCTTTTTCTCTTTTGTTTTTGCCATTTGGATTATTATATGTCTTGGTGTTGGTTTGTTAGGGTCTATCTTGTTAGGGACCCTCTTGACTTCCTCGATTTGCCCTGAAGTTTCTTTCCAGAGGGTGGGGAAGTTCTGTGTTATTATTTCCCTGACTACCTGTTCTTCCCCCTTCCCTATTTCCTCCCCTTCTGATATACCCACAATTCTTAGATTGTTTCTTTTATCCTTGTTCATTAGATATTGGATTTTTTCTTCCAGTGCTTTGCCTTTTATTTCTTTGTTGGTTTCTTGATCTTTTTTTGTTTGCAGTTTTCCTTCGAGTTCTTTGATGTGCTTCTCCAACTCTGTGTTTCTGCTCGTTAGGCTTGTTACTTTGTCTTTTAAATCCTTCACTTCTTTTTGTATGGACTCTCTCATGTTCTTTGACATTTCTTCTTTAATTTGGCTGATTCGTTCATCCATGGATTTCTTATATTCTGTAGCTAAGGTTTCTTTCATGTCTTTTAGTAATTCTTGCATTTCCTTCTTCATGATAGCTTTTAAATCTTCTTCCCATGGATCTGTGCGTTTTGGTGGACTTGGGAACTTGCTAGGATTTGTCATGGTGTCTCCAGTTATTAGGGATCTCCTTGATTTATGCATATTTCTTTGTATTTAATGGTGTGCTTTGGAGTGCTGTGCCTTCTAAATTCAGCCTGCTTTGGTCCCCTTCCTGAAGCTGGTTCTAGAGGGGCCTGTTGGGTGAGTTTGTTGAACCTAGCTCTTTCTCTTCCCCTTTGCTACCTAGAGGTCAGCCTTCCCTGTGGGTCTTGTCCCTTTTCTGCTTAGTTCTGTCAGCGGTGCAGTTCCGCTCCTGGCCACAATGGTTGCTGGCGCTATTGAGCCTAGCTCTCTATCCCCCCTCCTCTCTCTGAGAGTCAATGGAGCTCCACCCCCTCCAAGCCTCCGTTGAAGGAGTTCCTTCCGCCCAACCCTGCGGGCTCTGCCCTCGTCCTTGGGGAGTCACTGGTCCGCTCCAGGGCCCTAGGGGATGGACTGTTCTAGGTCACCTGAGGGGCCAGATGGCTGGCCCTATCTCCCCTGTCTATTCGGGTTGTACAAGTTGCCCTTCCAGGCGCCCACCTGTAGGAAGGGACTCCCTCTAGCCACTCTCCTTGGTGCTTGTGGTTCCTGAGGGATATGGTGGGCTAGGCAGCCGCGTGGGGGAACCGGGACTCACTCGGCCACTTCTGCTGGTGCTCCTGGGTCTCTGGGGAAGGGGCTGGGCCTGGCGGCCATGCGGGGGAACCGGGACTCACTCGGCCGCTTCTGCCGGTGCTCCTGGGTCCCTGGGGAAGGGGCTGGGCCAGGCGGCCATGCGGGGGAACCAGGACTCACTCGGCCGCTTCTGCCAGCGCTCCTGGGTCCCTGGGGAATGGGTTGGCCGCTTCTGCTGGCGCTCCTGGGTCCCTGGGGAAGGGGCTGGGCCAGGCGGCCACGCGGGGGAATCGGGACTCAGCCGCTTCTGCCAGTGCTCCTGTGTCTCTGGGGAAGGGGCTGGGCCAGGCGGCCGCCCGGGAGAACACGGACTCACTCGGCCACTTCTGCCGGCGCTCCTGGGTCCCTGGGGAAGGGGCGATACATGCTCTCTAAATAAAGTAAATTTTAAAAAATATTTTGGTCAATGAGGAAAAACAGGGGATATTCATATGGGTCTAGAGAGATAATACAGCAGGGAGATGTCCTCTCATGCATGTGACTGGCCTAAATTTGATTCCTGGCATCACATATTGTACCCTGAAGCCTGCTAGAAGTAATTCCTGCCAAAGTAACTACTGAGCACACCCAGGTGTGCCCTCCTCCCAAAAATGGGCAAAGCTCATAACTATGTAAGCATTCATCACAAAGAAAAGCAAGGCCCACATGAATAAACTAACTGACAGCATGATAAACTGGAAATCAATCAACAACAGGAGCCCAAAGTAGGCAGGGGAATAAAATAATAAAACTTATACCAAAAAACAATAAATCAAAATTCAAAAATCCATAAAATTAGTGAAGCCAAGAACTGGTACTTTGAGAGAAAAACAAAGGTAGATAAACCATAAGCAAGACAAAAAGAAAAGTAGAGAATCCTAATAAACCAAGTGAGAAATAAAAGAGAAGAATGTCACAACAAATAGCATAGAAATATAAAGGATTATTCAAGATTACTTTAAAAATCTAATGCTCCCAACATGGAAACCTAAAAGAAAAGAATAAATTATTGGAATTCTATAATTTCCCAACTCTGAACCAAGAAGATATGAAAAATGTGAACAGATCTACCACTATTTGAGAAATCAAAATGGTCTCAAAGGAGCAAGATATCAAAGAGTCTACCCTATTCAAAATCATGTTCAAAACTATCAAGTACCAAGGAATCAACCTAACAAGAGATGTGAGAGCCATCAAAAGACTTAAGAAATTGAAGACCTCAGGAAATATATAAACATGCCATGCTCCTGGATTAGAAAAATCAATATTATCAAAATAGCATTCTTACCTTAACTATGAAGATCCAAAATCAGTTAAAAATTCTCAAAAACATAGAACAATCAATTATAAAGTTTGTGTGAAGACATAAAAGGCCGAAAATAGTCACATCTATATTGAATAACAAGAAACTGGGAGGTATATTATTACCTGACTTGAAACTATACAACAAAGTCATAGTGATCAAAGCAGCATGGTTTTGGAACAATTATAGAATGGCTCAGAATCAAAGATCCATGGACAAACCCCCAAGTACATATACTTGTCAATTAATCTTTGAAAAAGGAGCCAAGAACTTGAAATGAAATAAGGACAGTCTTTCAACAAATGGTGTTGGAACAATTAGATAACCACGTGTAAGAAATTAAAGATCGAGGGAGGGACTACAGAGCATGAAAACTGACATAACTTTGCAAAAGCCGGCTCCCTGTGTGTGACAACAAGCGGGGAAAATCCACGAAAGTACACCGGCCCAGTGGGGCCCAATTGTGAAAAACTGTGAGTTTGACCTGTATATGTGGTCTACTGTCCTCTTGCGTGAAACTCTTGCGAGTGGGGCAAAAAGAGGCTCCAGTGGAGCACGGCCGCTCCGCTTCGCTATGCGACCCTGCACTCTTTCTAAGGAAAGAACACCATTGCAACAAGAAGAAAAAATTACACTAAGAACAGTGCTATATCACAGAAGCAAATATTTCTCTCCGGACTGTCTTCTCTGTTGCATGCTCGGGCCTAAGATTTGACCCAGTGTGAGGCTTCATCCACGGAGGACTCCCCTCCCTTAGAGGCAAGTCAGCCCATCCAGAAAGGGAGGAGCCAGAGGAGTGTGCTGCCTGCATCATATAGACAATGAATACCATCACAACACGTAGAAAAACCCACAATACAAGTGTGACAATGGGGAAACAACGCAGGCCAGCATCAGACATAGAGAATGAAGATGACAATTCTGAGGACCAGATAATGACCAACCAACTAATCAACCTCTCAGATAAGGAATTTAGACTAGCAATATGGAAGATACTCAACGGACTCCAAAAAACCATGGATCGAGTTGAACAGAACACTAATAAGAACCAAGAAAATATGAAGACAGAAATCACAAAACTCCAAACTGAAATAACATGTCAACTAACAGGACTGAAAAAGTCAGTAAACGAAGTGAATGACAAAATGGATAAGCTCTGGGACAGGGTATCAGAAGCTGAGAATAGACTTGGTGCTGTGGAAGATGAGATATATAACAATTCCATACAGCAGGAGAGATTAGACAAAAAACTTAAAGCAAATGAGCAGACAATGGAAAAATTAGACAAAGAATGAGAACAGATGAAAATAGAAGTCTATGATAAGATCAACAGAAACAACTTAAGAATCATTGGAGTCCCAGAGACCCAGGAAGAAAACTTCCAGAAAGAATCAACGGTCAAGAACATCATTAAAGAGAAACTTCCAGAGCTAAAGAATATATGTGATCAAATCCTGCATGCCCGAAGAGTACCAACCAAAAGAGACCCCAGAAAAACCACCCCAAGACACATCCTAGTCACAATGACAAATCCCACAGATAGAGACAGAATTCTGAAAACAGCAAGATCAAAAGGGGAAATCACGTTCAAGCAAGCTTCCCTGAGATTTACAGCAGACCTGTCACCAGAAACACTCAATGCCAGAAAGCAGTGGTGGGATATTGTGACAAGACTGAATGAAATGAATGCTTCACCCAGAATACTATACCCAGCAAAACTCACTTTCCGGTTTGACGGAAGAATACATGGCTTCACAGACAAAAAACAGCTCAAAAACTTCACAGACACAAAACCAGTCTTAAGAGAAAAACTGAAAGACCTAATCTAAGACAAGACTACCCAAAACACACACCAAATTTTGAAATAAAGATGGCGTTAAATCCAAGGACAATTCTTTCTCTCAACGTCAATGGACTAAATGCACCAGTTAAGAGACACAGAGTGGCTAAATGGATCAAAAAACTCAATCCAACCGTCTGCTGCCTACAAGAAATGCACCTGAATAGTCAGAACAAACATAGACTCAAAATAAAAGGCTGGAGAAAAATTATCCAAGCAAACAACACCCATAAAAAGCTGGAGTGGCCATACTAATATCAGATAATGCAAACTTTATACTCAGGAAGGTTGTAAGGGAGAAAGATGGACATTTTATATTAATCAAGGGGTACGTAGAGCAGGAAGAATTCACTCTCCTAAACATATATGCACCGAATGAGGGGCCAGCAAAATATTTAACACAACTGTTGACAAATCTGAAAAATAATATCAACAACAACACAATAATTGTGGGGGACCTTAACACGGCTTTGTCAACACTGGATAGGTCAACCAGACTGAAATCCAACAAGAATATACTAGACCTGAGGAGAGAAATGGAAGAAAGAAGCCTAGTAGATATATATAGGACACTCCATCCCCAGAAACCTGGATACACATTCTTCTCCAATGTACATGGGACATTCTGTAGGACAGATTACATGCTGGCACATAAAACATACCTCCATAATATCAAGAGGATAGAAATTTTGCAGACTACCTTTGCTGACCACAAGGCTCTGAAATTATTTGTGAACTCCAAAGGGACTCAGAAGAAACACTTTAACACCTGGAAGTTAAACAGCCTCGTGCTCAATAAACAGTGGGTCCGAGATGAAATCAAGGAGGAAATCAAAAGGTTCCTGGAAACAAATGACAATAAAGACACAAACTATCAGAACTTATGGGACACAGCAAAAGCAGTACTGAGAGGAAAATTTATAGCTTTGCAAGCACACATCAGGAAGGAAGAAGGAGCTTACCTGAGTAGCTTAATGACACAGCTAATAGAACTAGAAAATGCTCAACAAAAGGAACTAGAATAGGAAGACAGAAGGAAATAACAAAGCTGAGAGCAGAAATCAACGAAGTGGAAACCCAAAAAACAATCCGAAAGATCAATGAAAGCAGAAGTTGGTTCTTTGAAAAAATAAACAAGATTGATAGACCACTGGCAAACCTAACAAAGAAAGAGAGAGAGAGAAACTTGATAACTCGTATCAGGAATGAAAAAGGAGAGATCACTACTGATATGACAGAGATTCAAAGGGTAATCAGAAACTACTTTGAAAAACTCTACGCCACTAAAAATGAGAACCTTGAAGAAATGGTAAATTCTTGGACTCTTATAATCTTCCTCGGTTGAAGGAAGAGGATGTAGCATATCTAAACACCCCCATCACCATTGATGAAATCAAAACAGTAATCAAATGTCTGCCGAAAAACAAAAGCCCAGGCCCAGATGGATTCACTAATGAATTCTATCAAACTTTCCAAGAGGAACTACTGCCAATCTTGGCAAGACTCTTTCATGAAATTGAACAAGCAGAAACACTTCCAAATAGCTTTTATGAAGCCAACATCACCTTGATACCTAAACCAGACAGAGATGCTACAAAAAAAGAAAATTACAGACCAATATTGCTGATGAATGCAGATGCAAAGATCCTCAACAAAATCCTGGCAAATAGGATTCAATGCCTCGTTAAGAAGATCATCCACTACGATCAAGTAGGTTTCATCCCAGGAATGCAAGGCTGGTTTAACATCCGTAAAACTATCAACATAATACACAACATCAATAACAAGAAAAATAAAAACCACATGATCATATCAATAGATGCAGAGAAAGCATTTGATAAGGTCCAACACCCATTTTTGATCAAAACTCTCAGCAAGATGGGAATGGAGGGAACCTTTCTCAATATAGTGCAGGCTATCTACCACAAGCCAGTGGCAAACATTATCCTCAATGGAGAAAAACTAAAAGCCTTCCCTTTAAATTCTGGCACAAGACAAGGCTGTCCTCTCTCACCACTCCTATTCAACATAGCACTGGAAGTACTTGCTATAGCGATTAGGCAAGAAAAGGATATCAAATGAATCCAGATAGGAAAGGAAGAAGTCAAGCTCTCACTGTTTGCAGATGACATGATACTCTACTTAGAAAACCCTAAAGACTCTATCAAAAAGCTTCTAGAAACAATAGACTCATATAGCAAGGTGGCAGGCTACAAAATTAACACACAAAAATCAATGTCCTTTCTATACACCAATAGTAATAAGGATGAAATGGACATTAAGAAAACAACCCCATTCACAATAGTGCCACACAAACTCAAATATCTTGGAATCAACTTGACTAAATATGTGAAGGACCTATACAAGGAAAACTATAAAATTTTGCTCCAAGAAATAAGAGAGGACACACGGAAATGGAAACACATACCCTGCTCATGGATTGGCAGGATTAACATCATCAAAATGGCAATACTCCCCAAGGCATTATACAGATTTAATGCCATCCCTCTAAAGATACCCATGACATTCTTCAAAGAAGTGGATCAGACACTTTTGAAATTCATTTGGAACAATAAACACCCTCGAATAGCTAAAGCAATCATTGGGAAAAAGAATATGGGAGGAATTACTTTCCCCAACTTTAAACTGTACTACAAAGCAATAGTTATCAAAACAGCATGGTATTGGAATAAGGACAGGTCCTCAGATCAGTGGAATAGGCTTGAATACTCAGAAAATGTTCCCCAGACATACAATCACCTAATTTTTGATAAAGGAGCAGGAAATCCTAAATGGAGCAGGGAAAGCCTCTTCAACAAGTGGTGTTGGCACAATTGTATAGCCACTTGCAAAAAATTGAACTTAGACCCCCAGCTAACATCATGTACGAAGGTAAAATCCAAATGGATTAAAGACCTCGATATCAGCCCCAAAACCATAAGATATATAGAACAGCACATAGGCAAAACACTCCAGGACATTACAGGTATCTTCAAGGAGGAAACTGCACTCTCCAAGCAAGTGAAAGTAGAGATTAACAGATGGGAATATATTAAGCTGAGAAGCTTCTGCACCTCAAAGGAAATAGTGCCCAGGATACAAGAGCCACCCACTGAGTGGGAGAAACTATTCACCCAATACCCATCAGATAAGGGGCTAATCTCCAAAATATACAAGGCACTGACAGAACTTTACAAGAAAAAAACATCTAATCCCATCAAAAAATGGGGAGAAGAAATGAACAGACACTTTGACAGAGAAGAAATACAAATGGCCAAAAGACACATGAAAAAATGTTCCACATCACTAATCATCAGGGAGATGCAAATCAAAACAACGATGAGATACCACCTCACACCCCAGAGAATGGCACACATCACAAAGAATGAGAATAAACAGTGTTGGCGGGGATGTGGAGAGAAAGGAACTCTTATCCACTGCTGGTGGGAATGCTGTCTAGTTCAACCTTTATGGAAAGCAATATGGATATTCCTCCAAAAACTGGAAATCGAGCTCCCATACGATCCAGCTATACCACTCCTAGGAATATACCCTAGGAACACAAAAATACAATACAAAAATCCCTTCCTTACACCTATATTCATTGCAGCACTATTTACCATAGCAAGACTCTGGAAACAACCAAGATGCCCTTCAACAGACGGATGGCTAAAGAAACTGTGGTACATATACACAATGGAATATTATGCAGCTGTCAGGAGAGATGAAGTCATGAAATTTTCCTATACATGGATGTACACGGAATCTATTATGCTGACTGAAATAAGTCAGAGAGAGAGAGAAACGCAGAATGGTCTCACTCATCTATGGGTTTTAAGAAAAATGAAAGACACCCTTGTAATAATAATTTTCAGACATAAAAGAGAAAACCTGGAAGTTCCAGCTCACCTCAGGAAGCTCACCACAAAGAGTGATGAGTTTAGTTAGGGAAATAACTACATTTTGAACTGTCCTAATAACGAGAATGTATGAGGAAAATGGAGAGCCTGTCTAGAGTACAGGCGGGGGTCGGGTGGGGAGGAGGGAGACTTGGGACATTGGTGATGGGAATGTTGCACTGGTGATGGGTGGTTTTCTTTACATGACTGAAACCCAAACACAATCATGTATGTAATTAAGGTGTTTAAATAAATTTAAAAAAAATGACAAAAAAAAGAAATTAAAGATCAATCCATCTCAGATTTTATACAAAAGTCAATTAAAAGTGGATCAAATACCTTGAGATTAGGTCTTAATCCATAAAGTTCATTGACAAAAGCATAGGCATAGCACTCCAAAATTTAGACCTTAAAGAAGTTATCAGTGAAAGGATACCAATGGCAAGGACTATAGAATCAAATCTGAATAAATGGGACTACAGCAAACTAAAGTTTCTGTGTGGCAAAAAAATAAAAATAAAATTAAAATTAAAAGACAACTGAGTAGTAGAAAATCTTTGCACTCACCACATTATATTTAGGTTTGATATCTAGTATATGCAAAATACTCACAAAGTTTAACAACACAAAACATAAAAAGTCCCGTCAAAAATGGGGAGAGGAAATGAACAGACATTTCTCTGAGGAAGACCAACAGATGGCTAACAGGCATATGGAAAAAATGCTCATATTCACTTATCATTAGGGAAATAAAAATAACACTGAAATATCTTACACCGTGATGATGGCACATATAAAAATATTGGGACAATTTGTGTTGGTTGGGATGTGGAGAGAAAGGCGCTTTCATCCACTGCTGGTAAGAATATTGCCTGATCCAACCCCTGTGGAAAAATATGGAGGGTTATCAATAAACTAAGAGTAGATCTGTCATATGACCCAGAAATCCCACTTTTGGACAAAAAACTTCATTAAAAGGATGTATGCACACTGCTATTCAATGCAGCACTCAGTACAATAACTAAAAGTTAAAATTCACCTAGATGTCCAACAACAGACAAGTGGATTATGAAGATGTAATACATATATACAATGGCATACTACATAGCTGTAATGAAGAATGCAATCATGCAATTTGCTACAACATGGATGTAACTGGAAGATATGTTAAATGAAGCCAGAAGGTAGAGAATAAATACAGAATGGTATCGTTTATATGTGGTATTTAGAATAACTGCATGAAGAAATGCAATAGTTTAAATGAAAGTTGTCTTGAACATCTTGGCCTCCAAGTATAGTGAGAAGGAAAGAAATTGAGTAGAGAAAAAATACAAATATGAAATATGAAAGGCTCTTGGGGCCCAAGAGCCAATAGTCTCAGGTACATTGGCTGTGCTAAAAAAAGAACATAACTAAATATCCAAACAAAGTTAACAACAATAAAATCATGAGACCCAAACTTTACAAATCAAAACTTAAAATGGACCTATTATATGGGCAGTTTGAGGGTCAGGGGATGGTGGCAAGGGATATACTTTGGGAACATTGGTAGAGGGAGGTTGACACTCATGGTGGGATTGGCCCTGATACATTGTATGTCTGAAGCCCAACATAAAGAACTGTTTTAATCACAATGGTTTCTATAAAATATTTTAAATATCAAATAAAATTGCAAAATATACCATGATAAATAAAATAAAAAAAATTTTTTGGGGGGCGCCCAGCCAGCGGCTCCATGTGCTGTGCAGGTCCTGAGGTGGGCAGGGGATGAGGAAGGCGCAGACTAGCACCAAGACCATGGACACCAGCACGATAAGCAGAAAGACGCACTTCCTCACGTAAACCACAAAGGACAAGGAGGCCTTCTCCTCTAACTCCCCCAGGTTCTCGAGAGGGTAGCCTTCTGGAGCAGGCTGGAAAAGGTGGGGTTTGGTGGCGCCCACAGCCTCAGTGTCTGAGTCGGGCTCTGGGGCATCTCCCAGTGGGCTCTTTCCATCCTTGAGCCTGTCATTCTTCTGCTGCACATTCAGCATTAGGTCATCCTCGCTATCGTCTCTGTCAGCCTGTGTGAGGGGGTCATACTCCCCGAGGTCTGGGCTCTTCTTTTCCTGGAGCTTGAATGCCCTGGACACCATGGTCGCCATGGCGGAGGCCCTGGTCAAATTAAAAATATTTTGGGGGGGGTTTGGGCCACACCCGGCGGTGCTCAGGGGTTACTCCTGGCTGTCTGCTCAGAAATAGCTCCTGACAGGCACGGGGGACCATATGGGACACTGGGATTTGAACCAACCACCTTTGGTCCTGGATCGGCTGCTTGCAAGGCAAACGCCGCTGTGCTATCTCTCCGGGCCCACATTAAAAATATTTTTAAAAAACAAAATGGTGCTTCCTCTCTTCCCTCCCTTGCCCTCTCTCCCTAGTTATCTCCCTCCCTCCTTTCCCTTTCTTTGTTCCTTTTGTTCTGTGCACATCGATCACTCCCACCTGGGCTCTAGGAATATTAGGCAGTGTAGGTAACTGAATCTGGATCTCCCACATGCAGGCCAAGCACACTGTTCACTGTCTATATCACTGGCCCAGCTTTTCATTCATTTTGATTGTACTATTTTCAGCTTTATTTTGTAGTCTGCCCATTGCCCTGGACCCCCCACCCCCTGGTTCTGTGCTTTGTTACCAGCAAGTAGCCAGTGTGATGATCAGAATAAAGAGTGTTAAGCATTTTTGGGTGAGTGGTAGGCAAATAATTTCTCCAAGTCTTGGACTGTCTTTTTTTTTTTTTTACCAAGAATAAGTCCAAAAAACATAAACCATAAAAACTAGGGCACTGATGATTGTACTTAAGAATTATAAGCATTGCAAGGAGTGATCCTTGAGCCTAGCACCAGAAATAAACCCTAACCACAGCTGGCTGTGGCCTAAAAACAAAAATAAAGGATGTATATTCCTTTCAATTTCCAATTTGGGGAAAGAAACAAGTAAGTTTGGTATTAAGACATGATAGGGAACCCATCATGAAGAACTCCATTTTAACATGTTCTTTTTTTCTTTTCCTCTTTTTTTTGCAGGGGACACATTCATCAATGGTTTGGGGACCATATCCCATGTTGGGAACAGAGCAAAGTTTGGCCTCATAGAAAAAAGTTGTAATGTTATCCCCAACCCTCCCTCTCTAGCTCTGTTTCTGAACCCTCTCTAGCTCTGTGTACTGTCTTTGTATTCTGATCATTTCCTGAGGGGTGCAGAAGCTACTTAATGTAGCCACATATATTTATCTTTGCTTCTACTTGCTTGGCCAGTAGTGTTTCATTCTTAAATATGCCTCTAACTTTAGTGTCATGAGAATTCAGCTATACAATTTTCTACTTACCTCATGGATTCAGGTCTAATATTGATATATTTAATCATTTGACTTCTGTGCAAGGGGTCTGAGTTTATTCACATGAGGTTCACCAGTTTTCCCAACACCAATTATTAATGAGGTTTTCTTTGTCCCACATCATATTTTTATGAAGATTAATTGACTGTGTACATGGGGTTATTTCTGGATTTTCTATTTTCTATCATTAATCTGAGGATCTGTACCTATTCCAGCACCAGGCTGTTTTAGTTATTAGCATTTTGTAGTACAGTTTAAAGCTGGAGAAATTGAAGCCTTCCATCTTTTTCATGAGAATGGCTGTGGCTACTTTTTGGAATTTATTCCATATTAATTTCAAAAATCTTTGATATATTTATTTGAAAAATCGCATGAGTATCCTTATAGGAACTGCATTGAATCTGTATAATGCTTTGGGAATTATAGCCATTTTAATGATGTGAATCCTCCCAATCTATGAATATGTGTCTCAACTTCCTCATGTCTTTTTATTTTTTAAAGTAGTGTTGGGTAGTTTTCTTTGTATAGGGCTTTTCCCTGAGTTAAGCCAGTTTCTAGGTACTAGATTTTCTGTGAATGGGATTTTAAAAAACTCTCTTCTATTTTATTATTTGAATATAGAATATCTATGCACTCTTGTATGTTAATTTTGCACTCTGTCACTTTACCATATAAATCTATTGATTATGGGATTTTGGGTAAGAATTTAATGTTTTCCAGACATAGTATCATATCACCTGCAAATAGTTTTGACTTTGTTGAAGTGAAAAGTTCGAAAGTCCTAATTTAGTTACCCGGCGCAGAGAAATGAAGAGGCTTATGAGTTCCAGCAGATGCTTTAAAAAGTGCTTTTAATACTGACCATTATGAATGGTCAGGGTCTATGAATTCCCACCAGAACCAAAGACCTCATGGGTCCCTCGTTACCCCCTTATATAGGATGGGAAGTGGGAGGGGAAGAAGAGTCCTTGAGGGCTGGACTTCCGCTACAATAACACCAATGATTCGTGAGGTAGGGGTAGAGGTGGGGCCGAGGCAGTGACGACTTCCTTAAGGGTGGGGCCAAAGCCGTGACAACTTCCCTAAAGGGCGGGGCACCCACCAAGGTTGGTGGGGGGGGGGGCTGATTTCCCTTTTCAATCCCCACTTCTTGTACTGGAGGCTTCTAATCCTAGAAGCCAATGTGATTTTGGGGCCTTTACTTTTTGATATTACTGGTTATAATTATTTGCATGAGCTAACCCTGCATGGGCCAATGGCTACCAGAAGTAAAAAGGCTTAGGAGGGGCCCCAGTAGGAGTATTAGATAGGGGAGAATTCCATTCCATAAAGACCATAAGGGACCATTTAATAGCTTTGTATCTTGGCCAGCTACTCTTGATGGTGCTTGATTCTGTCCCACACATTTGAAATTAACTTTTGTGAGAGTTTGTTATTTCTGTTTAGCCCTGCTAGTTTTGCTTTTCCAGTTACCAATTTTCCTGCAACTTTTGAGCCCTACCAGTAGAGTGCTCAGACCTAGGAGTGCCTAAGAAATGTATGCTAGGCAGAGGGATGGGCTCTGTTCCTGGGATGATGTTAATGTTGGGGAGCACTAATGCTGGGATGCATAAGCCAAATTTTTACCACATATTTATATCCGTTTCGGAGGTAAATACCCTGGGCTAGAGGGATTAGGCAGGACTTTTGAGCACTGAGTACCTTTTACCTGACCCAGGTTTACAGATTTGGTGCTGTTATGAATAGCAAACAGAAGATTTAAAGCTAAACGGGATTACCTTTTGACATAAGTACAGCTAGAAGAAGCAAAGGTTAGATTACCTAGTGAGACAGGGACAGCCAGAGGCCAATTTCCCCCACCCCCAAGAGGGAGTTAAAGGCTGAGGTTTTGCTTTACACACCCATTCCGGCTCCCCCAAACACACACATGGGAAGTAGAGGACCGGAGGTAAGCAGTTCGAGCCCTTCCTTAGCAAGTGCCAGGGAGAGCATTTTCAGAGTTAGTGAGTGCATTAGGGCTGAAGTGTGCCCGCCGGACCCGTATCTTGAGAGGATTCTCAGTGTGCTTCACTTTTCAGGTTTTAGATGGAAGGCGTGAACCCAGGAAGCATGCAGTTCACCTTGACAGCAGTTCTTCTCACATAGGCTGTGAATTCCACAACGAAAATAAGGAGGTTTCTGCTTTCTTTTCTTCATTTCTGCAACTTAAACAGCTGTTGGGGTAGAGAGCCCTAAACTTCAGTTGCCTTTCCTGCACTGGGTTAGACAGAGATGAAGAAATTTTATTTTTATTAATGACTGTTTTACTTTTTAACATTACCAAGAGAAGCATAATTTTTGCTACCTGCTTTAACCTCTGGGATAGATAGGCATAATGTTATTCTTAGTAGTTAACTTGGCTTATTAATTTCTGCGGCCTTTATTTTCCCCTTATAGTTTTTTTTTCTTTGATGACCATTTTGCTTTAGAGATTTTATTACCCTAGAAGTTATTAGAGGGAACGTGGTCGAAGATCAATCTTCTGTAGCTACTTCAGGCTGACAGGGGACTGCAGTTTCAATCTTTAGATAGGGTGAAATCTCATATTTCCCTAAAGGAGCAGTTAACTGGTTCACTTTTGCAGTTTTAACACCTGAAAAGGATTAGATTAATTATACAGGGGAATATTACTTAACCCACTCAGGCCTTGGAGCAGTAAATAGCACAACTTGAATGGCACAGCTGTTCTTATTGTCTGTAATGATAGCACAAATTAATTAACAGAAAACAAAGCATTATAGCATTATGAATAAACACAGTTTTGAGTTACTTCAGTTAGACTAACATTTGCATTTACAATTTATGATTTGGTTTAATACAACTAGTAAGAGCATTTTTACATAAGTTACTTCAAAGAAGTGGGTTTTAAATTAGGCCCACTAGAATTTTAATTAGCTACCAAAAATGGTTTTTCTCTCCACCTTTACCTTGTACCTTACCCGGTATTTGAATAACTTGGCTTTTTTTTCTTTGCACATATACAGCACTGTTGGAGAAATCTCCATCTGGGGCACCCCCATTACTTACAGAGCTTTTCTGAGGATAGGTTGTAGACACAGCAGGGTTTTTCATGTTAGTCACTCAGGTTTGGCTGATGAGTTGGTCGGTTCAGCATGAGGTTCTTCTGGCTGGGCATCTCACCCTCTGCAGGAATTTTTAGAGGTGACTTGTCTGTTCCACTCCTCTCCAGGTTTGGAAGAGACTGACCTCGAATTCTCTTCTGAGCTTGAGGGAGAGAGCAGGGCCCACAGGCTGTGATAATCTTCTAGGAAAATCTTCAATTTCCTTACTCAGGCCATTTATTTCAGTTTCTCGCCGGTGCCTGCTTGTCACACCGCCTCAACTCCAATTATTCCTCTGAAAGAGGGCTTTGGGGTTCCCTTACTAATTTTTTTTTGATTTTCTGTTTGCATGAGGACTACTCCCCATGCAGAGAGAAAAGCCATTTGCTTGTATTCTGTGCAAAGCAACATGATGCCATGACATAAATGGTACTAAAAGGTTCTGGGAGAAGAGAAAAAGCAAATATTACTTAAATTACTTAGATAATTTTAGAATTTTTTTTTTCTGCAACGAAACATTTTATACATTTTTAAATAAAACCATGACCAATTTTATAAAACCTCCTGTGATACAAATATTAATGTTCTTGGTAACATATAATGAAAAATTGCAAAATAATATTTTAATTATGCTTAATTCTAAATATAGAAATTCACTTAGTTTTCTAAACAGAAAACACCAGGAATTTACGTTACACAAATTAATGTTGAAAACCAGAAAGAATGAATACTTACTACTTTTGGTAGAACATGCTTAAAAACATTTACATTTTTTTTAACCTAGAGACATATTAATAATTATTTAGATTGATTATACACATTTTTTATTACACATTTTTAATTTCTTTTACACCACTTTCCTTTTTGCATGCAAGGCAAACGCCCTACCATTTGGCTCCTTCTCTTTTTCCTCCCCTTTTTTTTTTTTTTTTTTAAGCTTCGCCACTCATTCTTTTGCAGTGGTTCTGCTGCTAAAAATTTTCACGTGCACCGAAAAACAAACAAAAATAACAACAGTAATTTGCAACATTTTCTTATTAATTTTTTTAAGAAACCTTTAAGTTAGAAATTTAAATGCTTAAAAAAAAATTTTTTTTTGACTTCCAAACCATTTGCTAGATTTATCTTTGATATGTAAATGACCTACATTCCTCAGCCAGGTGGAGCTGGGAGGACAATAGTTTGCCCTGGGGCGTGGTGAATTTCTTCACCACGTGGTGAGTTAAAAAGCATTTTTTTTTTTCCCGGCTAGAAAAAAAACGGCCAGTTGCTCTTTTTGGCCTGAACGCATGGCAGGATAGTTGGGGAATTGCAAAGTTCAGAAATTCTCCAGGAAAATTTATTCCCGATGGCCATTTGAGAAATCTGGGATTTGCAATTTCCAACACCCCCCCGCCAAGTCCCTAGCGTGGACCTTGCACGCGCCAGCTTCCTGGTTGGGTGGGGAGCGGGTTAGGCGGGTTTCGGGCGCCCTCTCGCCGCGCCGCGGGCGGCGGGGGTTGCGCGTTTCGCTGCTGGGACGACTGACGGGCGAGGGAGACGCGGGCTCACCAGCGGTCGGCCCCTTTCCCCAGGGGTCGGCCCTTGAGAGGGGGTCGGGCTTGCGTCCCGTGGTCAGACCAAAAAAAAAACATAGAACACACAGACAAGAAACAGACAGACAAACAGACAGCGTGGCGCCACAAATAACCAAGCAAAATGCGTTCAAGTAATCTCTGCATTCCACAATAAATCCTAGACAGACAACTATGCCAGTGACCAAGTTCTTGAGCTCCACAAATCACAAGCAGACAACCTCTCTAGCAGCAGCGGGAACGTCTTCCCGCCGCTCTTACTGAACCCCTGGGGTACCACCAGGGTCGTGACCTAAGCAGCCAAAGTTCGTCAACCTCTTGCCCACCTGGTATACGCATCAGATGGGGAACCACACACACCTGGAAACGCATCAGGTGGAAGATTCCTTAGTCACCCGGGGGGACTCTAACCCCCCTATGAAACAAAGTCTGCTTCTACTCGGTTTCCACATCGAGTAAAGAGCTTAAGCCACCACAAACTCAGACAGACATGAAGCAAAGCGCGCGCTTTCACACACACACATACACATCAGAACTCACCAGACACCTATTCATAACTCCGTGCCGGGCAGAATGAGGACTCCTGGTGGCTCGCCAAAATGAAAAGTTCGAAAGTCCTAATTTAGTTACCCGGCGCAGAGAAATGAAGAGGCTTATGAGTTCCAGCAGATGCTTTAAAAAGTGCTTTTAATACTGACCATTATGAATGGTCAGGGTCTATGAATTCCCACCAGAACCAAAGACCTCATGGGTCCCTCGTTACCCCCTTATATAGGATGGGAAGTGGGAGGGGAAGAAGAGTCCTTGAGGGCTGGACTTCCGCTACAATAACACCAATGATTCGTGAGGTAGGGGTAGAGGTGGGGCCGAGGCAGTGACGACTTCCTTAAGGGTGGGGCCAAAGCCGTGACAACTTCCCTAAAGGGCGGGGCACCCACCAAGGTTGGTGGGGGGGGGGCTGATTTCCCTTTTCAGAAGAAAGTTTCTTCAATTAGCATTCAGTTGAGAATTTTTACCCCCAAGGGGTTGAATCTTTGCTACATGCTTTCTCTGCATCAATTGATATGATCACAAAATTTTTTGTTTCTTTTTTGTTTTTCTTTTATATTTTTTCTTTTATTGATATGGTGTATTACATTGATTTACTAATGTTATATCATCCTTGAATACCCAGGATGAATCACACTTTGTCATGCTGATCTTTTTGACAAGTTGTTTGTTAGCAGTTTATTGAGGATCCTTGTGTTTATATTTATTAGGAATATTGGTGTATCATTTCTTTTTCTTGTGGTGTCTCTATCTGCTTTTGGTGTCAGAGTTCTGTTTCTTTAATTACCTGACAAAGCCTGAACGAGATTAACTGTAGGTGAATGGATCTGGAGATTATCATTTTGAGTGAAACTAGTCAGGGGGAAAGGAAGAGACTCAGAATGACTGCCGCAAACATACTGCATCCACAGGCAAAACCTTAGTGGGTCCGATAGACTCTCACTGGGAATAAGCGGGAACACGAAGCAGATGAATATGAAATATGAAATGATGATACCACACACAGTATGTGTGGGGTCAACACATCTCTGGCAAGAGTGCGACAAATTTTAATCTACAGGCAATGGAGTATATAAAGGGAAAAGAGAGGCATCATAACATGAAAAGAATGCAATGTACATTGTTTGATTTCAGAACAAATACACATAGCTTTGTGTGTTTAGTAACCTAGAATATAATAGGTTTCAGTTAGAGGGTAAAAGGAAGACAAAATTCTTACATATCAAATAAGTTTCTGGCCCTAGGTGTTATTACTGATTTAAATTAAGGGATAGCAGGAATCCTGGTTTACTCCTGATAACAAACATTCTTAACCTGAGGGAAATTGTATTCTAGCTAGGAGCTAAGACCCACTTCCTATGATCTGGTAATAGAAAGAGAAATAGCACTAAAGAAAGGGATACAATAATTATATATAGTGAAATAATCCAATTCTACACTGACCAAACCTGTTTTCAAGCAGGTATTCAAAGTGACAGGGAGAGTTCCCAAGACAGAAATCATTTGCTTTGAAGCTCAAAAGCAGGGAGAAAAGACCATTGTTTTGAAGATGTTATGTTTTGACTTGGCCTTCTGAAGTGAGAAGGCTGACAGAAAGAGAGAGCTAGCTGGACTTTAAGTTGCAAATATGCTAAGCCAGCAGGGAACTCTTAACAGCTTGCTTTGGTACTGAAATTCCTTTAATGACTGCAAGATATCCAAGGCCGAATTTCTGTAATGGCAAAAGAGACAAAATTCAAATAAATAATACTAAAGAGAAAATGTAATGTCACAGCCATGTTAGAATTATAGCCAATAACCCACGCAAAGGGTCAATAATTGACTTCTCTGAATGGGCCTTTTGGCAGACAATTCTTGAGAGGAAAATTAGACACTGCACCAGAAAGGCAAAAGCCAATTCTGGTGTGGGTTTCCTTATGTGGGGTGTAACAAATGACCACTCTTATATGGGAAATATAAAAAACTTTGTAGGGGAATATCATATGCCAAAGGCAATGAAAATGAAAAGCAGGAAAGCTGTTCTTCAGTATGAAGCTTGCTACTGGAGTGAGCATGTAGATGGATAAATTAAGAAATGAAATGCTAGGATAATGGGGGTGGGGGTAGAGCCTGCTACATAGGTAGGCTGTGAATCAGAAAGAAATTTGGAACATTGGTGGAAGATCCAGTACACTGGTGAAGGGATTGGTGTTGTCACACTTTACTCTTGAAACTCAATCATGAATATCTTTGTACCATTCTTTTTAGTGTTGTGTCACAGGAAAAAAGGATTTAAACAGAATCAAAAGAGAGAAACAATTATAGGGAAAATAATTGAAACCATCATTAAATGCTAATACCTATGTGGCTTTAAAATTATAAATAATAAATTAGGGGGCCAGAAAGATAGCACAGTGGTAAGGCATTTGCCATGCATGTGGCTGACCCAGGACAGACCTGGTTTCAATTCCCGGCATCCCATATGATCCCCCGAGCCTGCCAGGAGTAATTTCTGAGTGCAGAGTCAGGAGTATCCCTCAGTTCCAGCGAGCGTTGCCTCCCAAAATGTTAAATGGAAAAGATCAACATCCCAATGAGGGCCCGGAGAGATAGCACAGCAGTGTTTGCCTTGCAAGCAGCCGATCCAGGACCAAAGGTGGTTGGTTCAAATCACGGTGTCCCATATGGTCCCCCATGCCTGCCAGGAGCTATTTCTGAGCAGACAGCCAGGAGTAACTCCTGAGCACCGCCGGGTGTGGCCCAAAAACCAAAAACCAAAAAAAAAATCCCGATGAGTAAAATAAGGCAGAGGGAGAACAAGCAGCAAATGATCTCACTCATCTCTGGTGTGTAGGCAAAACAGTATAGACAATATTTACTAGTTACAGACCCTGTATATGGCAGTTCAAACTGCGAACCTTACACTGGGGAGGAGAATAGGAAGACTAAAGGTGAGTCAGGAGAATGAATGGGAGGGTTGTGGGCCTTTTGGTGGTGATAGATGGGTTTAACTTTGAATGTCATGGCTGTGAATGTCAAAATCATTGTAAACACAAGCTAAACTATAAGGAAGAAATGTCAGTTCTAGTTATAGATTAAATCACCTGCACTTAAACATGTGACAATAACCCAAATACCACACGAGATATAAAAACTTGACAACAGCCTTTTGAGATGGCTATAAGGGCAAGTCATATGTGGCTGGTCAGAAAGAAAATTAGAAAACTCCTATGAAGAACAATTTGACCACATCTACAGAAAATTACAAATAAATTCACCCTTTGGCATTATAATCTTACTACCAAGAAATCCTTCAATAAGTATACTTGCGCACAAAGAGAAATAAAGTGTGTGCAGGTGATTTTCTTGTAGCACTGTAATTTTAAATAATAAATGACTATCCTAACAGGAAGCTTTCTGTGTGCTTGTTTAGAATTCCCACTATATTAGTAAAGAAAGGAAGCCACAGAACATGTGCCTGTTATGCTACCTTCTATGTCAGAAAGAGAAAATATTTTTGTAATAAAAAAAACACTGAAACACTAACAAAAAACAAAACAGGTCATGTAGGATGAGGCTCAAGGAACACTAGGACAGGAGTTGGTAAACAAGTTACATATGTTTTAGGTTACACTCTGCCTTTATCCAAAACAAAGATGTTCCCCCATCTTTCTCTTCTTTTTTAGCTTTCCATTTGATATGTAAAAACCCACCTAGATCTCACTCAACTCTGCCCCACAATTGAATTTGTACCAAGAGAATAAATAAAGGTCAGTTTGACTTTACACACAGAGGCAAGAAATCAACCAACTTCATGATTCTCTCCTGACCGGCTTGGTTTAGCAATTCTTCATGACTACTCTGCATCAGACCCATCCACCTGACGTTGCATGGGGGTAATTTGCACATATGATTTGTATTGTTCTGAACTATAAGAAGTTAAAGGGATCACACCGGGAGATACTGGTGGGGAGTAGGAGACCAGGGTCACTCACTAGAATGCTTGGCCTTGTGGAACAGACTTGCTGGTTCAGCATTCAAACATAGAGGTGCCAGTGGTGGAATACATGTGATGCCAGGGATTGAACTTATTATCCTGCATATTTATAGGCATGTGCTCTACCACTGGATCCATATTCTTGTCCCTTGTTCTGAATTTTGAGCAATGGAAATATGCAGAGATGTAAATGCAAAATTAAATAAGCAACATGTATCTTTTAGTTTTTGAAGGCCAAATCTAGCAATGCTCAAGGTTAATTCTGACTCTACACTCAGGAATTACTCATGGTGGTGCTCAAGGGATTATATTGGATACTGGAGTTTGAAGCCTACTCAGCCACAAGTAAGGCAATTGCCATACACTCTATGCTATTTCTCTGGCCCTGCATTATACAAGCATACATATGTTTGCATATAAAATGATATATATTTACTATCCCAAGGTATGGTACTATTGCTTCAGCCCCACTTACATTTTTACATTTAAATTTTTCTTAGTATTAGATTCCCTAACATATTTTAGTTTACAAAATTTATTTATTTTTTTTGTGGTTTTTGGGTCACCCCCGGCAGTGCTCAGGGGTTACTCCTGGCTCCATGCTCAGAAATTGCTCCTGGCAGGCACGGGGGACCATATGGGACGCTGGGATTCGAACCGATGAACTCTTGCATGAAAGGCAAACGCCTTACCTCCATGCTATCTCTCCAGCCCCTACAAAATTTATTTAACACTATATTCATTCCTTCAAAATATATTTGAAAAATTGGAGGGAGATGAGCACACCTACAGTGCTAAGGGCTTACTCCTGGCTCTAGTCACTGCTGGTGATGCTTGGGGGATCAAACCCAAATCAACCACGTGCAAAGCAACTGCCTGACCTGTTGTGCTGTATCTACAGCCTCCATTTGGGCAATTCTTACAGAAAATGAACGTAAGAAAACAAATTTCAGGGGTCCTATAACAAAGTTTACACATGCCCAACACTTTTGCTTTCTAAATAAGTTGTAGTAAAATTATTCCCCTAGGTTCTGTTTGCTCACAGTCAATATGTCAACTACTAATATGTGTGAAAGTCTCATTGCAGCAGAAAGGGGGTAAAACAAGCTAAAATTTATCAAGAGGAAAGTAGAATCAGTCCTACAGGGGCAAATTGTGTCTTAAAGTATCCTACATGGATAAGCCTCTGTTAGGAGAGAACAGACCCAAGTTTCTACATGTATATGGCCTGGCTTTGTTTGCCCTTACATCTCATTTAACCTATAACTGCTCAGTCTGCATGTTCAATGTTACCATTAACCTCAATTCTTCTTAGGAAATCAAAGAGCTTATTTATCATCTCTATAATCCATAATTTCATCTACATGGCATTACTGGTAGAGAATTTCAGTGTGGCCAAGTTATTCATGAATTCCTCCACCTCATTAATGCTGGTATTTGCGAAAGAGCTTGTTTTATCCAACCAACACAGAACGAAGTAAGAATGGACTGATTTGGCTGAGGGGACCGGGGCCAGAAAGGTGTTAGAACCCGGGTGGTGAAAGAGGGATGAGTGAGTGAGCTGAGGGGACCTGGTCCAGAACAGCGTTGGCTCCCAGGTGGAGGAAAAGGGACCGAGCAAGTGAGTGAGCTGAGGGGACCTGCTGCGGATATGTTTGCATCCCTAAGCAAAACCTTTGTGGGTCAGATAAACTCTCACTGGGAATAAGCAGGAACATGAAGCAGACGAATATGAAATATGAAATAATGATACCACACGCAGTATGTGTAGGGTCAACACATCTCTGGCAAGAGTGTTACAAATTTTAATCTTGGGCAAGGGAGTATATAAAGGGAGAAAGAGGCAGTCATAACATGAAAAGAATGCAATGTACATTGTTTGATTTCAGAACAAATACACATAGCTTAGGGTGTTTAGTAATTTAGAATAGAATAGGTTTCAGTTAGAGGGTAAAAGGAAGACAAAATTCTTACATATCAAATAAGTTTCTGGCCCTAGGTGTTATTACTGATTTAAATTAAGGGATAGCAGGAATCCTGGTTTACTCCTGATAACAAATATTCTTAACCTGAGGGAAATTGTATTCTAGCTAGGAGCTAAGACCCACTTCCTATGATCTGGTAATAGAAAGAGAAATAGCACTAAAGGGATACAATAATTATATATAGTGAAATAATCCAATTCTACACTGACCAAACCTGTTTTCAAGCAGGTATTCAAAGTGACAGGGAGAGTTCCCAAGACAGAAATCATTTGCTTTGAAGCTCAAAAGCAGGGAGAAAAGACCATTGTTTTGAAGATGTTATGTTTTGACTTGGCCTTCTGAAGTGAGAAGGCTGACAGAAAGAGAGAGCTGGCTGGACTTTAAGTTGCAAATATGCTAAGCCAGCAGGGAACTTTTAACAGCTTGCTTTGGTACTGAAATTCCTTTAATGACTGCAAGATATCCAAGGCCGAATTTCTGTAATGGCAAAAGAGACAAAATTCAAATAAATAATACTAAAGAGAAAATGTAATGTCACAGCAGTGTCAATAATTGACTTCTCTGAACGGGACTTTTGGCAGATAATTCTTGGGAGGAAAATTAGACACTGCACCAGGAAGGCAAAAGCCATGTCTGGTGTGTGTTTCCTTATGTGGGGTGTAACAATACATTCTTTTTCTTTTAATTTTTTTATGTCACACCTGGCAGCATTCAGGGGCTATTCCTGGCTCTGAGCTCAGAAATTGCTCCTTGCTGGCTCAGGGGACCAAATGGGAAGCTGAGTATTGAATCACTGGTCTGCATGCGAGGCAAACGCCTTACGTTCATGCTATTTTTTTGGCTCCATTGTTCAATTAGAAGGCAAAGAAATAAACAGTACCAAAAGAAATAAAAGTTATCAATCTGATCCTAGCAGTGTAGGATTCAGAATCTGTAATACATATAGCTAAACAGGTTAAAATAGTATGAAGACTAGAGTATAAGTTATAATTTATCTTATGAGAATCTAAATATAGACTGGTTACCATAACATATAAAGATTGAGAAAGTATCCTGACACTGAGGAATAAGAACAAATAAGTAAAGCACTTAAGCGAGAAAATTGTAAAGAGAAGAAAAAATTGGAGTAAAACTAAAATCTTTTGTTTTTGCATAAGCATAGAAAAGTTAAAATTAGAGAAGAATTAAGCAATAGAAAAACATAGCATATATAAACAAATTTTGATAGGAAATAGTTAGAAGGGGAACTGCTGGTTTGCTGAATATTCCCATAAGCACATATACAAAATTTTTTTTACAAATTCCAATGAATTAGATAAGACAGTAAAACTATGTTCGTAGCCGCTTTAAACAAAGGAGGCTAAAGAAAAAACATATACTCAGAAGAGTAAAAGGTGGTATTTTCTTTAAGAGTCTATAAGTTTATTCTTTAGATTTTTAAGAGTCTATCAGTTCAGTCTCAGTTTTTATCTGCGGGTCTGACATCATCTGTTTCCAGGCAGTCTCCAGGGGTTGACAGTCATGGCGTTTCTGTAGAAGTCACAGGACAGGGGGGTTGAAATCGGCAGCTGAAGTCAGCGGGGAGTTGAGGAGGTGAAGTCGGCAGGGGGTTTTTTGTTGCTGAAATTGCAAGCAGAGCCTGTTTGTTTTTTCAGGGGGAGACTCATTTCAGGCAAAGACACTGGCCAGCTTTTTGAAGAACTGGAAAACTTAAGTTAGAAATTAGTGGAGGCATGATAGTTGCTTACTTTTGACTGGGTTTCAGAGAAACTGTTTTTAGACCTGTAGTAAATTTAGATAGCTTTAATTATTTACAGGGGAAACTATATGCTTGCCTTCTAGATTTATATTCCAGAAGTTCTATAAAAGATATTATAAAGGGAGTGTGGGCAGAGAAACTCCATTCTTTGTTTTTAGGATGGTAAAAGGGCTGTAGTTTGTACCTATAAGAAAAGATGAAAATTTTTATGCTACTTTGATTGCAAGAGAATGCAATTGACTGGTTTGATTCCACAGTTTTAATTCCTAGAAAAGATCAGATTGATTAGTGGGATTTTCTGAGTAGATCAGGCCTCAGAGCTGCAAGTGTTCCTCTCCTTTTGGGAAGATAGAATTTTATTTTGAAATGATAACACAAAAATTAAGTTAGAGCATCACAGTATTAATTATTGCACACTGGTTATGAAGCAAGGTAAATTTTTTATAGTCATAATATTTAAATGCATTTTATAAGCAAGTAAATAAATTAGTGGTGGTAGGTATAGCTATTTTTTGATGCTAGAAATATAAGGAAAGTAAAAGAAGCAAAATTTTTTGACATAATTGCAAGTTAAGTTGAATTTAGTTATACATAAGATTATAAAATAATTATTTTATACTTAAAAAAGAAATGTTTGTTAAGAAAATTACATAATTGGCAAAACTGATCATATTGTATACATATTTAAAGAAAGGAGAGCAAATTTATATAAAAATCATAGACAGAATAGGAAGAGGAAAGAAAAAATATTTTTCTTGTTATTTAAATGAAAAGTTAAGTAGCAGGCAAAATGTGAAAATTAATGTAAGTTACTTGTTAACTGGCATTCCTGTAAAGGCACACTGCCAGTCTTACTTAGGAAAAATTTTAATGCTATGCTGGGAGAAAACACAACTGAATTACATTACTCTCATTTTCTCACTATAATTATTAGGGTAAGAGTTTTTTGGTAAGGTTAAAGTTAGATTAGTAGATGAATATAAACTTTGTTTCTTATGACCAGTTTGTTATAATCAATAAGTAACTTCCACTTAAGTCCTTTAAAAATGCATATAATTTACTAAAATACAGAGATTAGTTTCTCTTCCCATGAAAACTTAAAATTTTATTTTCAGATAGCCAAAATTAAAATTATACTTTTAAACATAAATTTAGTAAGACTGGAGAAATCTGCCTTTTTTGGGGGACAGCATTTCAAGGCTGCCTGCAAATCTGGACTGCAGAGAAGGCATTCCTGTCTATACATATGCAAATTAAGATAGCTATTAAGTATCACAATACTAAAAAACAAAGGCAAAATTAAATTTAAAAAGGCAAAATTTTTTCAAACTTACTGAAAACACAGAGCAACCATTAAATTTTAAAAATTGCAATTTAGTAATTTAAGTTTTAATAAGTTATGTAGCTCCGATTTTATGAGCACTGTAACATGAGGTTGAAAACATGTTAATATCCAATTACTAGAATTTTTCTATATAAAACATTAGATTATTTCCAATTAGAAAAAATCATTCAGTTTGATCATGCAATATCATAAATCCACTATTTATTATGTAAACAATTACACTTACTTTTTAACCTTTTAAGACCATATTGGTGTTGATAACTAAAAGCTACTATATATAATAACAATTATTTTTAGTAAAGAATGTAAATTTACTTTACTGGTTTTATGTGCTAAATGTGACCAGCGGGAGTGGAGGTAGGTTTTAAATTAAGTAGTAGTTATGTTTGAAAAGAATTTTGCACTGATTGACAATAAATGGCCTGATTAATTAGCTTTAATGCCATTAGTTACTAGAATTAGTTTTTAGAGTTTGGGGACAAGTCCCCTTTTATCAAATAAAGTACTAAAATTTGGTAAAATTTTGAGGGCATCCTTTGAAGGTGAAGTACACCTCAACTAGATTAAGACCTGTGCTGACAAATGGTGTATGCCAGCTATTAAATTAACATTTAAAACTTGTATTAAGGCTCAAAGGTGGAAATTATAAAAATTACCCTTATTTATATAAGTAATATTAATATAGGTAATTAAATGCTAGATGTTTATTAAAGACAATTAAAATTAGTTTTTCAGACCTCCCATTAACAATAGTCATTATAAGCAGATAGCATTTCTAATATTATTTTGACCAATGGTAATATCATGCTATAATAAAATTACATGACCAAGATTAAATTTAAAACTGTCAATAAAATTAAGTGTTAAAAATATCATGCATACACAAATTTAGCAATATTATCTAAAAAAGGTTAAACATAATTAACTACGACATTATTTAGACCATTTTGATTTATTACAACTTTAAGAGAAAGTTAGAGAAATTTGGAAACTTTAAAAAACCCAGACCTTATTTAGTTAAACAATGAACTCCCTGGGGAGATCCCTTCCCCCTCAGGGAATATAGAAGTGGCTTGGGTTCAAAGGGCAAACACATTTTTTTCTTTGCTTTTCTCTGAGGCCAGGTTTGACCTAGGAAAAGCTGTTTTTTGTCAAAGTTTACACATCCGTAATATAATTAGTCATAGTAAAAAGCACTCACTGTTTCAACACACGATTTCACACATACGATCTCAATGCACACTTAAGCAAACTTAGATATACACAGCACATAAATTGACAAACAATATTAAGATGAATTACAGGTGAAAGATATGAGAGATGAGAAAAATTGTGGGAAATTTTTGGACGTCTCCAAATTTTCCCGCCAGATCTTTGCTGGCTATTATCAGAAAAAAAATTTAGGAAAAGAAGGCCTTTTTAGAAGAAATAGAAGAGCTGGCTCTGGTTAAAAGGTAGTTTTTGAAGAGAAATAGAAGAAATTAAGTGTGTTTGTTTACTTCTTTAGATTCTTAGTTGGTAAGTTTCTATTTTTGTTGCATCGGATATGACATGTAATTTTTTATAGATACACACATTTTTATTATTTTTAAAGAACATTTGAGCAGAGACTTATAGTAAAATTTTACTCATTGTTAGATATGCAAGATGTTAGTAATCATGATATTTATACACATTTTTTAGTATATCTCTTCCCCATAAGGTATATAGTAAGTGAGGTAGAATATAGGGTTGGAAAGTTCCTTTGCTTACACCATCATTCCAATTTAGAATAATTGCACTTTTAGCAACACTATTTGCCAATCCTAGGCCCTCAAAGGAGATGAAACATGTTCAACAGCCCACGAGTAGGGCCAGTCCTTTCCAGCAATACAGGAAAAGTCTGCACCAGTATACAAGAGACCTAGTATATACTTATCCTGAATCTTTATAGATATTAAAGGCTATTTACTTTCTAGTTCTTTATTTCTGTAAGGCAAAGGTTGCCCTGAGGGCTTCTTATAAACAACTATACTAAGGTAGAGAATCAGAAAAAAATCGACATATTCTTGGAAAAATACCATCTTCCAAGACTGGAAAAGGAGTATTTAGAAAGCATAAACAGGCTAAAAACTTCGGAGGAAATTGAAGCAGTAATTAAGAAACTCCCCAAGAACAAAATTCCAGGTCCAGATGGTTTTACAGGTGATTTTTATAGAACATTCCGAGAAGAATTACTACCATTAATCCACAGGCTCTTCCAAGCGATTGAAAAGAGGAATCCTCCCCAATTCCTTTTGTGAGGCTAATATCACACTCATTCTCAAATATGGCAAAGACACTGCCAGGAAAAAAACTATAGACCAATCTCACTAATGAACATAGATGCAAAAATATTCCACAAAATCTTAGCAAACTGAATACAGCACTACATTATAGATAATACACCAGGTCCATGTGGGTTTCATCCCAGGGATGCAAGGATGGTTCAACATATGCAATTCGATCAACATCGCACACCACATCAACAATAAGAAAGACAGAAACCACATGATTATATCAATCGATGCAGAGAAGGCATTTGACAAAATCCAACACTATTCATGTTGAAATCATTCAGCAAAATAGGATTGACTGGAAGGAACCTCCTCAAGATAGTTACAGCTATCTAATAAAAGCTCACAGCGAACATTATCCTTAATGGTAAAAAACTGAAAGCCTTTATACTAAGGTCAAGAACTAGGCAAGGTTGTCCACTCCAACTCTTATCCAATATAATCTTAGAAGTCCTAGCAATAGCTATCAGACAAGAGAAGGGAATCAAAGGTATCCAAATAGGAAAAGTGGAACTCAAACTACCTCTTTTTTGCAGGTGAAATGATGATATACATAGAAAACCCTAAAGAATCCACAGTTAAATTCCTAGAAACAATTAACCAATAGAGCAAAGTGACCAGCTACAAAGTCAATACATAAAAGAGTGTAGCGTTCCTATATACTAAAAATGAAGTAGAGGGGAAAGAGATTAAGGAGACAATCCCATTTAAAATAGTATCCAAAATTATCAAGTTTCTAGGAATAAACCTTTCAAGGGAAGTGAAGGACCTAAACCATAAAAATTTCAAAACACTTCAGAAAGAAATTGAAGAGGATCTAAGAAATGGAAGAATATCCCATGCTCATGGGTAGATAGAATCAACATAGTTAAATGATTATCTTACCTAAACTTCTATATAGATTTAATGCAATCTCTATCCAAATTCAGGCACTATTTTTTTTTTTTTTTGGTTTTTGGGTCACACCCGGCAGCACTCAGGGTTTACTCCTGGCTCTATACTCAGAAATCACCCTGGCAGGCACGGGGAACATATGGGATGCCGGGATTTGAACCACCATTCTTCCGCATGGAAGGCAGGTGACTTACCTCCAGGCTATCTTTCTGGCCCCACAAGCACTATTTTTTAAAGACTGAGAACAATCAATCATACAATTCATCTGGAACCACAAAAGACCAAGAATAGGCAAATACATACTGATAAACAAGAATCTGGGAGGCATCTCTTTACCTAACCTGAAGCTATACTATAAAGCCATAGTGATCAAAACAGCAAGGTACTGGAACAAAGACAGAGCCTCAGAGCACTGGGTTAGAACAGAATATCCAGAGATAAACCCCCAGATATACAGTAAACTAATATTAGACAAAAGAACCAAGAACTTGAAATGGAACAAGTAACGTCTCTTCAACAAATGGTTGGTACAACTGGAAGCCACCTGTAAAAAATTGATAATTGATCCATACCTCCCTCCTTATACAAAAGTCAACTCAAAAATGGATGAAAGACCTTAAAATCAGACCCGAATCTATATGGTTTATTGAGGAAAAATAGGCAGAACATTTGAAAACCTATATGTCAAAAAAGTCTTTGAGGATAGAATGCCAATGGCAAGAATTTTAGCATCAAATCAAACAAATGGAACTACATTAAACTAGAAAGTTTCTGCATTGCAAAGAAACCCTACATAATACTAGAAGACAGGTAACAGAATGGGAAAGAATTTTTGGACTCAACACATCAGATAAATGGTTGATACCTACCTAGAATATACAAAGACTCAGAAAGCTGGGCCCCAAAAAATCTAATAATGCCATAGAAAAATGAGGAGAAGAAATGAATAGACATTTCTCCAGGAAGTGGTCTGAGGAAAACCAAAAGATGAACAACAGAAACATAAAAGCATGCTCACCATCACTCATCATTAGGGAAATCCAAATCAAGACAACAATGAGGTGCCAACTTATACCAGTGAGGATGGCTCACATCAAAAATAATGAGAGCAATCTCTGTTGGCGGGGATGCAGTGTTAAAGGAACTCTCATCCATTGCTGGTGAGAATGCCCTCTAGTCCAACTCCTATGGATAACAGTCTAGAGAGTGCTCAGTAAATTCAGAATTGACCTGCCATATGACTCAGCAATTGCTCTCCTGGGCATCTATCCCCAAGATGGAAGGACATTTATCCCAAAGTATGTGTGTACCTAACTATTTATCAAAGTACTCAGTACAATAGCCAAGATTTGAAACCAACCTCGATGTCCAACAACAGACAATTGGATCAGGAAAATGTGGTATTGATACACAATGTAATACTACATAGCACTTAAAAAAATGATACAATCATAGGTTTTGCAGTAATGTGGGTGGATCTACAAAATATTATGTTAAATCAAGTAAGCCAGAAGATGAAAGATAAACACAGAATGATAGCACTATTCTGAAGTACTTAGAATATAAAAATATATATGTGTAATACTCTGTTGGAAGCCATAAGACTTAGAGAGCAAAATGGAGTCTCTGATGCCTGAGAAATCAAAGGCCTGCATACCTGACAGGCTGTACTGTGGCATTTCCCCCATGGGCCTAAAGGAAAGAACGGCCATATAGTTCAGTTAGCAATAGTCACAAGATGCTCCAATAAACCTTCTGAGTTGATAAGATATAGATCACATCCTGTTAAGCTACCATTGCGAAAGAATGTCTGTATGATCTAAGGGTATGCTGTAAAACTGGAAAGTCCATCCTGTACGACCCCCCTACTTTTCTATAGACGCCATGGAAAAGTACTGACTGTTACTTCCGTATTTTGCTTATCTATAAAAACTAGGCCCCTTCCAATAAACCTCAGCTCTTGATCAGCCCGCTTGACTTGAGCTCGTTACTTTCTCAGCCTCTTTCCTCCATTTCAGGTCAGATCCCGCTCGTGACCCACGAATTACTTCGTGATCCTCATTCTCACACCCCTGCGGGTCGGGGGTCCCCCATCGGGGGTCACAAGTGGCGCCCATACGAGGGGCACGAGACACGGACCACCGACCGGACGGCAACGCATGAGCGAATCTGGAGAGCCTGATCATAAGACACTGGTAAGACCCAAATTTGGGTGGAGTGCAGATAGGTTAGCATAACAGTTGCAACTAAACAGAGACGTCCCATAGTCCCAGAAACATGGGGACCACTATAAGTAAAGAGGAAGCCTTTGTAAAAAATATTAAAAAGGCACTGACTGAAAGGAACGTAAAAATTAAAAAGAAGGATCTAGTCAAATTTTTCTTGTGTTTGCATGATATTTGTCCATGGTTTATAATGACACGCCCTAGGGTAGTCCCCAGTACCTGGAATCAAATTGGAAAAGAATTGGCTGAATATTTTGAAAAATATGGTAAAGACAGTGATAAAAAGGTTATGAAATTTTATTGGAATATTTTAGGTCAAATAATTACAGATGCAAATTCTGACCCCTTTAAAAAGATATAATTAAAAAAATAGAGGCACATATTGAGGCTGCATCGCGAAGCCAGTCCAGAGCAAGTAGCCTTGCAGAAATAGACCCTAAAAAAGAATCTCCTAATAATCTCTTATTGGATAATTGTCAGGACACCAAAAGCCTTTCCAAAGATTTTTACCCCATTCTTGCTAATGTGCCCCCCCCCGCTGATGAAACTTTAGATCCCCAAGATATTCAAATTCTAGAAGATGAAGCTTCGTCCTATGATCACAGTCAATTCCCCGTTAGAACAGCCCCTCCACCTTATAATGAATCTCTGATTCCCAAACCTCCAAAAATTTTTAATCAACAGCCCACTGCCGCTGACTTAAAACAAAAAAGGGAGGAGTTGGAGGAATGCTTGCAAGAGCTAAAAGCCATTAGAGAATTGGAGGAACAAATCTCACAGCTTCATGCTGGCAAAGAGGGCCCCAAGCTACAGTTCCCTATGTTTACCACCCAGGTCCCGATTTCCCCACAAGAACAAGCAGCAGCAGGAGCCGGAGGCAGCGTGGTCACCAGAAGTGGTGCCGGGGAAGGCAACACAATCCCTGAGGATCGACCTGTAACAAGGGCGATCCGAGAATATAAGAAAGTCAATCATAAACCCATTGCTGATCTTTTTCATGCAGTCCGAACCTATGGCATCCAAGCCCCCTTTACCTTATCCTGCCTTAATGCTGTCAGGGAAGGAGGAGAATTACTCCCATATTAATGGAGAGACATAGCAAAAGCTACCCTCTCCCCATCTAACAACCTCATATGGGAAACCTCCTTTGCCAATATTTGTAAAAAACTTTCTAAAGAAAACAATGGGGGACTGCTTACACGTGATACGCTTTTTGCCCAACTAACAGGCACAAGAGATTTTGAAACCCTGCTGCCCAACAGGCTATTCCTCCTGGAACATTAACCCAAACATGCGGCAGCCATATAGGCTTGGAGAGCATTGCCAAAAGAAGGACAGGTTATTATACCTATAACTCAGGTCCGTCAAGAATCCAAGAACCATATAATGAATTTGTTTGTAGACTTTTAGAAACAGTGGAACGTATCCTGGGCATCTCTGACAATAACAACCCTCTAGTTAAGCAATTGGCCTATGAAAATGCAAATGAAACCTGCAGGGCACTGCTACGAGGACAGGTTAAAAGTAAAACCCTAAATGATATGATCCTCATATGCAATGAAGCAGATCCCTTTGCTTATAAGATCACCAAAGCCCTTGTAGCCTTTCAGGGACAATCCAAAGGAAAAACCTGCCATAAGTGTTGGCAGCCAGGACATTGGGTTAGACACTGTCCCCTGCCCCAACACTTGCCAGTGCTCGCCACATCTACTACCGAGCCCAAACCACCTCTCTGTCCCCGATGCCGCCTTGGCAAACATTGGGCCAACTCCTGCCGATCTAAAAAAGATATTGCAGGAAACCCCCTTCCACCCTTTCAGGGAAACAGGGGGAGGGCCCAGCCCCGGGGCCCTTACAAGCAGACTGTAACGGGGACCTTCAAGACAGCAGAGCCCTTTGTGGCTCCTGCCCAAAGCCAGCCAAACCTACTAAACTGCACCCCACAGCAACCTCCCTTATCAGGGCCACCCCAGGGAGCGCAGGACTGGACCTCAGTAGCTCCTCCCCTAGAATATTAAAACCAGAAGATGGAGTGGTGGTCATAGGAACTGGAGTCTTTGGCCCACCACCACCCAATACGTTTTTCTTTATTATTGGACGGGCTTCATCTACTATAAAAGGTCTTATTGTGCAACCTTCTCTTGTGGATAATGATTATACTGGAGAGATTATGCTCCTTGCCACAGCTCCTTATGGCCCAATTCAAATACTTCCAGGGCAACGCCTTGCCCAAGCACTCCCGCTCCCTCTTAACAGCACTCTTCCAGCACTGTCAACTACTAGAGGTGCCTCTTCCCCTGGGTCTTCTGAAGTTTTTTGGATAAAAGCCATTAGTAAAATTAGACCTCCACTAACTATTACTATCAATGGTCAATCTTTTACTGGATTATTGGATTCTGGGGCTGATACTACATGTATGAGTCCCCAATTTTGGCCCAACTCCTGGCCAGCCCATCCAACCTTAGACAGTGTTTCTGGAGTAGCAGGCACTGTCAAACAGGTCCTTTTAAGCTCTCAACCATTAACCTAGGTAGATATGGAAGGAAACACGGGAACCATAACCCCGTACATAATACCTGACCTCCCCATTAACTTATGGGGAAGAGATCTCATGGAACAGATGGGTCTTTATCTAATAAAATGCAAAAACCCTCAAGTACTACAACAAATGCTAGATCAAGGCTATGATTTACACAAAGGATTAGGAAAATCGTTACAAGCAGAATTGAACCTATAGAATCCAAACCCAAATTAGACAGGTATGGATTAGGATTTTCTCCAGAAAAATCACCTTCAAAAAATTCACCTTTTTAGTGGCGACCACTGGCACTCCTGCTACCCAAGCAGACAAAATAACCTGGTTATCTGATGAACCCGTATGGGTTGGCCAGTGGCCGCTTTCCTTGGAAAAACACACTGCTGCCCAACAGTTAGTGCAGGAACAGTTGGCAGCTGGACACATAGAGCCCTCCAATTCTCCCTGGAACACACCTATATTTGTTATTAAAAAAAAGTCAGGAAAATGGAGATTGTTACATGACCTTAGAGAAATAAACAAGACCATGGTCCCTATTGGAGCCCTCCAACCGGGACTTCCCTCCCCAGTAGCCATCCCCAAAAACTGCTTCAAAATTATAATTGATCTAAAAGACTGTTTCTTTTCTATACCCCTCCACCCAAAGGATTGCAAATGTTTTGCCTTTAGCCTTCCAACAATTAATTGCAAGGGGCCCAGTCCTAGATATCAATGGAAAGTGTTGCCTCAGGGCATGGCTAACAGCCCAACCTTGTGTCAGAAATTTGTAGCGCAGACCATTGACCCTTTTAGAAGTAACAATCCCTCCATTTATATAATCCATTATATGGATGATATTCTTTTAGCTGGTCAAGATGAACAGAAATTAATTAGGCTTGGAAAACAACTAGTAGAAAAACTAGCAGCCAGAGGATTTAATATTTCTACAGATAAAGTAGAACTCCAACCCCCACAACTGGTCTTAGGCTTTGAACTCCTCCCCAACCAAGTTAAAACACAAAAAGTCCAAATTAGAACTAGTATTTTAAAAACCCTTAATGATTTTCAGAAGCTTTTGGGGGACATAAACTGGCTGCGCCCATATTTAAAATTAACCACAGGAGACCTCAAACCTTTATTTGATATAGTAAAAGGGGAATCAGACCCTAACAGCCCTAGAAAATTAACTCAGGAAGCCTGCAAAGCCATAGACATGGTACAAACAGCAATACAAGAACAATTTATTACATACTTTGATCCAGAAAAACCTTTAATTTTGCTCATTATATCCACAAAATTTTCACCCACTGGCCTTCTGTGGCAGGAAGGTCCACTTTTTTGGGTTCATTTACCCAGCAACCCGGACAAAACCCTCGCCACATATCCACATTTAGTGATTTCTCTGCTACAGCAAGGGTGCAAGCAAGCTTTAAAATTGTTTGGATGCCATCCAGCTAAAATTATTATCACTTATACTAAAAAAGAGTTGCAATGGCTACTTTTAAACCAAGATAAATGGGCCATTTTTTGTGCAGGCTTTTCGGGAGACATAGATAACCATTTACTCCCAAACAAATTGCTACAATTTTTACAAAAGCATACTGTGGTGTTCCCGAAGCTAAGTTACAACCCATTCCTAATGCAGTTCTTATATTTACCGATGGCAGCTCTAATGGAGCTGCAGCCCTTAATATACAAGAAAAACTAACAAAATTCACCACAGAACACAGATCTGCACAGCTGGTAGAATTAGCAGCCGTAGAAAAAGTTTTTGAAACTGTTTTTGAACCCTTCAATTTGTATACAGACAGCTCTTATATTGCTACCTCCATTCCAGTTTTGCAAACCGTCCCCTTTATTAAACATGACTCAAATGAATCCCCAGTCTTTGCTAGAATTCAAAAATTAATTGTAATCAGAACCAATCCATTTTTATTGCGCATATTAGAGCTCATACCACCCTCCCTGGACCACTGACTGAAGGGAATAGTATAGTCGACCAGGCAACCCAAATAATGCCAGCACTGTTAAAAATTAATACTTTGGAGCAAGCCATAAAAGCTCATCAATACACCACTTTAATGCCCAGACTTTAAAATTAAAATTTAACATCACCAAAGACTAGGCAAGGGACATTGTGAAATCGTGTAAATCCTGTGTCTCTCTCCTGCCTGAGCCTCATACAGGAGTTAACCTCAGGGGTTTAATCCCAGGAGAACTTTGGCAAATGGATGTTACTCATTAAAATGCTTTTGGAAATCTCAAATATATTCATGTAACTGTCGATACATTTGGTGGATTCATTTGTGCCTCATTACAAACAGGAGAAGCTACCAAAGATGTTATTGCTCACATTATGCACTGCTTAACTATTATCCCGCAACCATCCCTAATTAAAACTGATAATTGACCGGGATACATAAGCCATAAGTTTAAAGATTTTTGTTCAAAAATGTGCATAACCCACAAGACTGGAATTCCTCTAAACCCTCAGGGACAGGGCATTGTGGAAAGAGCAAACCAAACCCTTAAAAACATGCTCTTCAAGTTATCCTATGAAAGTAAGACCCTGTATGCTCGCAAAGGAAAGCATCAGCTTTTACTAAACCATGCACTCTTTGTGTTGAATTTCCTGTCCTTGGACTTACAAGGACACTCTGCTGCCGATCACATGTGGCATTCGTCCACCAAAGAAGAATTCAAACAAGTACTTTGGAAGGATGTACACACAGGTCAATGGAAAGGCCCTAATCCTGTCCTTATTTGGGGCAAAGGCCATGCTTGTGTACATAACCCTGCCTCCAATGAGACTCGGTGGCTACCAGAAAGACTGGTATAACTATATAACCCACCCAGGGAAAATCCCCCTGAGGACCTCTCCTCTCTCTCTCTCACAGATGCTGAAAATGCTGGAAGTAAAACCAGAACTGCTGAACCTGCCTTGCAAGATGCAGCTGCCGCCCAGTCAGCTCCTTCTCCTTTTGATTTTTAAGATTTTGCATTTTTTCTTAGCAGCAGCAGCCACCAACCCATATCAAATTTATAATTATACTTGGCTCATTATTAATGGAGCTGGAGATATAGCCAACTCCACCTCACAAATAGCGGCTTCCATACCTTGGCCTGATCTTCAAGTTGATTTGTGCACTCTTGCCTTGGGGGCCAGCTCTGCCTGGGGCACTCCGGATCGTTTTATGCCCCAAACCAGACCGGTGAATACCTCCCTAAGATATAGCACCGTTCCTGGATGCTATAATGCTGCTGCCAGAACTTACCTGACGGTGGCACCGATCTATGTTTGCCCAGGGTCTCATCGAGATCGAGGCCTAAGCTATAAATGCGGGTATGCCGATGCCTATTATTGTGCTGCATGGGGATGCGAGACCACAGGGGACACCTATTGGAATCCCTCCTCATCCTGGGATATCATTAGCGTCCGCAGAGAAGACCCCCCAAGACAGCAGCATAGCTCTGGCCCAATGGCTCTCAATCCTTTGTGCCATGAACACTGGTGCAACCTGCTAATTATCAAATTTACTCCTCAAGGGCATTGGTTTAATTGGGAAGGCTCCCCGGGGGGCCGATTGGGGTCTGCGTCTATACATCTCTGGCACGGACCCCGGTCTTATTTTTTCCATCAAGCTTTTAAAAGAAATTCCCTCTTTTAAACCAGTTGCCATCGGCCCCAATCCTTTTTTACACCCTTCTGGTGCTGGCTCATTCTTACCCAAACCTTCCCCACCACCTGCTCCTGCCTCCATTCCTGTGGCAACCAGTCCTTCTGATCCTGCTGTTCCTGGCTTTAGACCCACCCTGCCTGCTGGTCCAGTTTCCACCGCAGACCTCATTCTCCAGATGGTCATCGCCTCCGCCCAGGCTCTTTCCACCTCCAATTATGAACGTTGTTGGATCTGCTATTCGCCCATTCCACCGTTCTATGAAGGAATTGCTGCCTTCAGGACGCCCCTCTTCACCAATAACACCAATCTACTTCGCTGGGGTATGGAGCCTCAACACCATGGCATGACTTTGGGACAAGTGGTTGGGATTGGACTTTGCCTTTTGGGCCCCAATATGCTTCCCCTATCCCCCTTATTGAAATCTGTAATGAAACTCTTGTTGTTAATTCCTCCTTTCCGTTTATAATTGCCCCCAATTTGACGTTTTTTGCCTGTTCTACTGGTTTATCTCCCCATATTGTTTTACATTTGTTCCTTGAGTCCAAGGACTACAGTGTTTTGGTTGTTTTAATGCCTAAATTGACTGTTAGACCTGAAACTGATTTATTACCCCTTAAAGATAACTCTGTGTCTCTCTTCCGCCGCAGGAGGGAACCAGTTACTGCTCTTACCCTTGCCTTATTGATAGGCCTGGGTATTACTGGTGCGGGCACAGGAATCTATTCATTGGTTCATACTCAAGAATCTGTTAATGCCTTAACTAGAACTGTTGTTAGAGATGTTGAGGAACTTAAAAGTGGTTTAGACTACTTAGAGCAGACTGTTGGATCCCTAGCAGAGGTAGTGCAGCAAAACCGCAGAGGCCTAGACCTCGCATTCCTTCGGGAGGGGGGTGTCTGTGCAGCACTAAAGGAAGAATGTTGCTTTTTTAAAGATAAACCAGGGTTAGTTAGAGATAGTATTAAAAGAGTTGAGCAAAGTCTCATAGAAACAAAAAGAAACTTAGACCAAAGTGAGTCTTGTTATCAAAATTGGTTCTCCACTTCCCCATGGCTGTCAACACTGCTGCCTAGCCTGTTAGGCCCATTCATTAGCTTCATGTTGCTCATTTCCTTTGGTCCATGGGCGTTCCACCGCCTTACAAATTTTGTTAAGACTCAGGTCGATGAGGCTACCAGACGCTCGGTCAGAGTCCACTATCAACAGCTCACCCAGCATAAACCTTGCTCTCTAGAATACGATCTTCTAGGAGATGGTGAATCCCACCACCTAGACTTTAAGGAGTTTGAGCACATTGCTAAACGCAAAAAGTCGCTCCTCTCTTGGCTGTGGAAGTGCTTAAGATGGGGATAGCTTGGCGCCAGTGTTTGGGGGCAAACATGACCTACTAATACCCTTTTCATGTCCAAACCTGGAGGCACGTCATGTAACCTAAGACAGGCACCCCACCCATCCTCTTCTTTTGTCTATTTTAGAGAAACGGGTGAATTGTTGGAAGCCATAAGACTTAGAGAGCAAAATGGAGTCTCTGATGCCTGAGAAACCAAAGGCCTGCATACCTGACAGGCTGTACTATGGCATTTCCCCCATGGACTTAAAGGAAAGAACAGCCATATAGTTCAGCTAGCAATAGTCACAAGATGCTCCAATAAACCTTCTGAGTTGATAAGATATAGATCACATCCTGTTAAGCTACCATTGCGAAAGAATGTCTGTATGATCTAAGGGTATGCTGTAAAACTGGAAAGTCCATCCTGTACGACCCCCCTACTTTTCTATAGACGCCATGGAAAAGTACTGACTGTTACTTCCGTATTTTGCTTATCTATAAAAACTAGCCCCCTTCCAATAAACCTCAGCTCTTGATCAGCCCGCTTGACTTGAGCTCGTTTCTTTCTCAGCCTCTTTCCTCCATTTCAGGTCGGATCCCGCTCGTGACCCACGAATTACTTCGTGATCCTCATTCTCACACCCCTGCGGGTCAGAGGTCCCCCATCAGGGGTCACAATACTCCATGAACAAAAAAATATGGTTTAACAGGGTAGAAACTCCAAACACTGTAATTGTCAACATGTACTGGGGAGCAGTGTCCAAAACAAATGGAAGAGGAAAAACACAAAGCCTCGACTACATGTTATACCATAAAGAAACCACCAATAGCAGAAAACAACAGTGTAGAGAGAACAAGTATGTAATCAACTTTTTACTACAAAGGCCTATAATAATGTTTTAAGGATCTTATACAGGATTACAGGTAAAGAATATGATGGGAAGTCAGTTACCCCAGTGGAAGCATTTCAATTTAATCCTGGCAGGAATCGGGGGACCATATAGAGTGCCAGGGATAAAAACCTAGTCAGTTTTATGAAAGCCAATCTTCCTACCCATCGTACCATCATTCTAGCCCCTAGGATGTATTAACATTTAGATAGTAGTGTATTTAAATTAAAATGTATTAAGGTATCCTGTATTTTTACCAGGTATTACTAGTAGAGGAGATCAAGTTCTTCATATATTCCCTCAGACAGCTTGCTCTTGTATTTTTCTTTCTTTCTTTCTTTCTTTCTTTCTTTCTTTCTTTCTTTCTTTCTTTCTTTCTTTCTTTCTTTCTCTCTTTCTTTCTCTCTTTCTTTCTCTCTTTCTCTCTTTCTTTCTTTCTTTCTTTCTTTCTTTCTTTCTTTCTTTCTTTCTTTCTTTCTATCTTTCTTTCTTTCTTTTTTTGGTTTTTCAGGCCTCACCCGTTTGATGCTCAGGGGTTATTCCTGGCTAAGCACTCAGAAATTGTCCCTGGCTTGGGGGGACCATATGGGACGCCAGGGGATTGAACTGCAGTCCTTCCTTGGCTAGTGCTTGCAAGGCAGACACCTTACCTCTAGCACCACCTCGCCAGCCCCGCTCTTGTGTTTTTCATTCTGAATGCCCTATTATGCATCACTGGGTGAGTTCCTTATTCTCTATCTTTAGTATCCAAGAGGAGGAGCTTGAGTCTGAGGTAGCATTTACCCTTATATGTCATTTAATCCTAATAATTTAATGTTAAATTTACAATACAAAGATAATAACACTCTGAGATAAGAGAATTTGGGACTTTAACATTTAAATTATGATTGCTTCAAAGTGACTATTTTGTATCATTTTCCCTCTTGATAATATATTTAAAGGCATTACATTCAAATTAATTTTATGAATGCCATTGCCACATGCAAAATCTCAAGCCCTTATCAACCTGACTAAAACTATCAATCAATTACAATGAGTTTTAAAAATTTATAGGAGGTTCAAGATAACAGCACAGAAAGTTTTTAGACTTAGCTCCTCCCACACATAACACTAAGTATTTGTGGAACAAATCTTTCTAACAATGTGCTGAGAATAAACTAAAGCTATCCATCATAAGTGATAAAAGTATCCACCAGAACTTATAGGATGAGGAAAAAACAGTCTCTTTAAAAATAATCCATCCAGACAACACCATCCACAAATAGAAAGATTATTGCAAATATGAAGCTTCTTCCTGAGGACTAATGTGTTCTGCCCTACATCAGGCATCCTGGGAACTGCAGAGATATGCCCCCAACATATCTAGCTCAGAAAACCAACATGGCTCTCGACCCAGTGATCCAATATGCAGTAAATGATTCCCTAAGAAAGGTCATAACAATGTAGCTTTACCTCAAGAAATAGAATAGAAAAACTGTCTTCCAGAGGTGCTCCAGAAGAAAGGCATACTTCTCTGTGAAAGAGGGGGCAGTGTCTCGCCCCTGCTGTGTGCATAGCAACAGGGAGAAAGACTGAAAGGATCTGTCCCCTTTGCCTGTTTCTCTTCTCTTTTGTCTCCTGAAACTCTACTAAGAAAGCCAAGAAAAACCCAGTGAACGCTGTCTCCCAGAGGTACCCCAACAGAAAGGCACTCTTCCCTGTCTGTGAAGTAGGGGGGTATCTGGCCCCTGCTGTGACCTTAGCATCAGGGAGAGAGACTGAAAGGATCTGTCACCTTCACCTGTTTCTCTTCTTTTCTGTCTCCTGAAACTTTCCTAAGAAAGCCCAGAAAGACCCAGTAAAAACTGTCTCTTAGAGCCTCCAGAAGAGCACTCTTTCTAACTAAATAACTCCACCATAACACGTAGAAAATATCACACTACAAGCATGAGAATGGGGAAGCCTCATAGGCAAACAACATGCACAGAGAATAAAGATGATAGCTCTGATGACCAAAAAAATACCAACTATCTGATAAATCACTTAGATAAGAAGTTTAGAATATAAATATGGAGGATCCTCATAGAAATCAAAGAAAGCATAGATCAAACTGAACAGAACACAAAGATAGAAATCAGAAAACTCCAAACTGAAATAACAGGAGTAAAAAATACGGTAGCTGAACTGAAAACCTCAATGGAAAGCCTCTCCAACAGGGTAAGAGCAGCTGAGGACAAAATCAGTGAACTGGAAGATGAAATGCAGAACAACTGTATACTGCAGAAGAAATTGGAAAAGAACTTTAAGGCAAATGATCAGACAATGGATAAAGTACTCAAAGAATGTGAACAGATGAAAAAGAAGTCTTTGATAAAGTCAAAAGAAACAATATAAGAATCATTGGATTCCCAGAGGCCCAGGAAGAAGATCTCCAGGAAGAGTCTATAAAGACATCATCACAGAGAAACTCCCAGAGCTAAAGACTGCATGCAACCAAATAAATACAGAATTAATATAAAACAATAAGTAGCCCACTTATTACCACAATTTAATTCTGACTCAAAATAGTATTTTTCCTTTAAAGGGGTTTGTTTTGTGCCATACACAACAGTACTTGAGGACTACTGTGCCTAGGGTTTGCTCTCAGCAGTATGTAGGGAGCCAGGCAGTACCAGGGATCAAACCTCAGCCTCTAGCATGCAGAGTATTTGGTCTAGCCCATTTAGTGCTCTCTCTCTCCCTCTCTCTGGAACCAAAAGGATTTTCAATGAGAGCTGGAAAACCTTCAATTCCTGCATCATATTTACCCATCCATTCTGAGTTGAGCCTCTTATTTTGTGTTTTTTATATCCCTATATAGTCTTCATTGATAGCTATTATAAATGTATTTAATTTTTTAATAATTGTCTACTTGTCTCTCATTAGGACAGGAACATTGTCTATTTCTTTTTATTGTCATTTTAAGCAGTGCACAGTTGACTCTGAATTCTTGCACCATGTGATGAATGAATTGAAGAAACCCTATTTGTGCAGTTGTATTCCTAAACAGTTTTCTGAGAAATAATAAGCTATTAAATAAGTATTATATCTTTCTTTAATTATAATGTGATTGAAGACATTTTGAAAAATATTAAAATATAATTTGGGAGGGAAATTAAGTAGAAAATACTTGCAGGCTTGCCATCCAGAGATGGCAACTCGTGAGTAGCAACATTTGGATGTATATTATTTTTTACTTATTTTATTTATTTACTTTTTAAGAATTTATATTGTGACATTTATATTGTGAATAACAAATATTTCACAGTAATATTTAAGGTACATTGTGACAATGAATCAGGGCTATTCCCACCACCAGGATTGTCCTTCTTCCACCGTTTTTCCAGAAAGTGTCCCATATCTCCCTCCATTGCACCCCAGAGTGCTATTGTAACTGTTTCTCTTTGTGTATAGCTTGTTGTAGATAGGGTATCATGAATATATATTCTTTTAAATAATTTTCTTTGCTTGCATTCAACCATACTAAAGTATATAGATTCTGTCTTATATATATAAAAATACTACTGGTTAAATGCTTTCACTCAAATGGTATATTTGTTTAATCATTAGCCTGTCATTTTATTGGTTACAAAATCTTTTCTTAAATTGGATCTCTGTGATATAGCTCATGAATCTTTCCATAGTAAGCATAGAAAAGTAAGTTTCTATTTGTATTTATTTTTAATAAAGTAACCTTTTTTGTTGATGATTTAGTGGTTGTGATGACCAGGGCCTACAAGTACTTGAACTGTCATGCTTACACACTTGTGGTGCTCACTAGGAATTGCACACTTCAGTTGCAGTTCTTGCACACATGTGGTTGTGGTCCTCAAGAGATTGGACATTTGGCTATGGCATTAGTAGCACACTCAGCAACAGACATGGACCACACTGTTTTCATAAAAGGGCAGTGCTATACTACTGATCCATCAGTGGGTTCCCATTTTTATTTATTTTTTATATAAAATAAGAAATTAGGCTTTATTGTGGTTTAATAGACAAATTAATATAGCTGAAACAATTAAGTTCACATATGGGATAATTATTATTTTGTTTAACAATACAGGAGGAAGAGATAATTCTAAATGGACTTGATGTCCACTTGCATTGTTTTAAATTTTTGTTTTATTTCAGTTAATTTGTGTCTCTTTTTGAGAAATCATGGTTTCTATACTAAATGTATTTATATAATATAGCCTATTGTTTTCAAAATGAACCAATAGACTAACGGAATTTTTGATAAGAAAGTGTAAATTGGGCCAGAGCGATAGTACAGTGGTAAGGTATTTGCCTTGCATGTGGCCAACACAGGACAGACTCCGGTTTAAATCCTGGATTCCATATGGTCCCCCAAGCCTGCCAGGAGCTACTTCTGAGTGCAGAGCTAGGAGTAACCCAATAGTCACCGAGTATGAACCAAAAACCAAAAACAAAGTGAGAATTAAGACACTACCAGTACAAGTGAATTAAAAGAAAAAAGCAGAGCTGACTTATCTATTCCATGTGTGGATGCCTCTAAGTTGCATAGTCAGGTATGAGCAAATCTGTTTAATCAGCTATGACAGGAGAATAATCCCTAGTAGTTATATAATCATACACAAATCTTTTAGTATTTAGCCACCATGATTTACACAGCTTTCATGATTGAATTTTAGCCATACAATGTTCCAACACCAATCCCTTCACCAATGAAACACACTATTCTTGCTTTAACACAATATCACATTGGAATTTTGTAGTATATAGGAAATGAACTGTTTTTCAAAATAAACTCCTGTACTAGAGTGCATATTTGGGAAATATGTGTTTGAGTAACTTCTTCGCACGTTTCTGAATAATTTATTTACTCAAATATTTTTGTCATTGTAAGCCAGTATCACATATAATTAGCACAGCAATATGTGGTAAATGGAAGTTCCAATACCTTTAAAATTTTTGGAGAAATGAATTTTGGTGGAATTTGAAAATTTCAACACATTATATTCAATTTACAAGAATAACTGATTTCCAACTCTGGCAGCGCCATTGGGGGGCATATAGGTGTGCCTGCCTGGACAATGGGAAGCTCAGAGACTGAGGGGTCTTGGACTCACCTGACCAGGGTGAGTGCAAGCCTCCACTAACAGCGCCATTATGGGGCACCTTGGCGTGCCCGCCTGGAGAGTGCCCCCCATGGGAAGCTCAGAGACTGAGATGTTTTGGACCTGCCTGACTAGAGTGAATGTAGGCCTCCACTGCAAGTGTCATTGAGGGGCAGCTAGGTGCAACCGCCTAGAGAGTGTCCCCCTCCTGTGGGAAGTTCAGGACTGAGGTATATTGGATCCACCCATCAGGATGAGTGCAGTACTCCACTGTGATCACCACTGAGGGGCATCTAGGTGCACCCACCTGGAGATGCCTCCCCTGGGAAGCTCAGAGACTGAGGTGTCTTGGACCTGATGGAGCCAGAGGTGCACAGCCACTGTGCATTGCTTTGCAGCTATATACTTATTCTAACTAATGAACCCCACCAAAACACATAAAAAAAATTACACAAGTGTGATAATGGGGAAACCTCATAGGCAAACACCATGCACAGGAAATGAAGATAATGGCCCTGATTACCCAAAATATACCAACCATATAATAATCTGTCAGATGAGGGGTTTAGAATAGAAATATGGAGAATCCACAAAGAAATCAAAGAAAATATTTCTCAAGCTGAACAGAACACAAAGATAGAAATCAGAAAACTCCAAACTGAAATAACAGGTCTGAAAAATATGGTAGCTGGAATGAAAACCTCAATGGAAAGCCTCTTCAAACAAGGTAAGAGCAGCCAAGGACAAAATCAGTGAGCCAGAAGATGATATACAGAACAACTTCAGACAGCAGAAGAGATTGGGGGAAAAAAAAACCTTAAGACAAATAATCAGACAAAGGAAAAAAGTACTCAAAGAATGTGAACATATGAAAATAGAAGTCTTTGATAAAATAAACAGAAATAAAATAAGAGTAACTGGAGTCCCAGAGGCCCAGGAAGGAGTTTTCCAGGAAGAATCAACAAAGACATCATTAAAGAGAAAATCCTAGAGCTAAAGATTGGATGCAATCAAATCCTGCATGCCAAAGAGTACCAGCCAAAAGAAAAGTGAAGAAAAGAACCCAGATATACATCCTAGTCTCACAATGATGAATTCCACAGATACAGATAGAATACTGAAAGCACCAAGATCTAAAAGGGAAATTAAATTCAAAGGAGCATCCTTAAGATTTACAGCAGACATGTCACAAAAAACTCTCAATGCCAGAAGATAATGGTAGGATATAGTGACAAGACTGAATAAAATGGATGCTTCACCTAGAAAAGTGCACCTAGCCCGACTCACGTTCCGTTTTAAAGGAAGGATACATAGCTTCTCAGAAACTTTACAGATGCAAAACCAGACTAGAAATAAAAGCTGAAAGGTCTACTACAAGACAAAACAGACCACAGCCACACCAAATTTATACATAAAGATGGCATTAAATTCCATGACAATCATCTCCATCAACATCAATGGACTAAATGCACCAGTTAAGAGACACAGAGTGGCAAAATGGATCAAAAAGCTAAATCAAATTTTCTGCTGCTTATAAGAAACACACCTGAATATTCAGAACAAATATAGGCTCAAAGTCACAGGCTGGTGAAAAATTATCCAAGCAAACAACACCCTTAAAAAGGTTGCAGTAATCATATTAATATCAGATGACACAAAATTTAGACTCAGAGAAGTTGTAAAGACCAGAGATTGACACTTCATACTAATCAAAAGATGTATAAAACAGGAATAAATCACACTACTAAATATATATGCACCCAAGGAGAGACCAGCAAGATATCTACTACAATTATTGACAAATTTGTAAGAGGATATCAATATTAACACAACAATTGTGGAAATCCTCAACATGGCACTGTTATCACATGATAGGTTAACCAGACTAAAACCCAATAAAAATAAACTAGCCAGAAAAAGAGAAAGGGAAGAAAGAAGCCTAATATATATAGGACACTCCAACACCAGAAACCTGGATACACATTCTTTTCCAAAGTACATGGGTCATTCTCCAGAATGGACCATATACTGGCACATAAAACATATTCCATAAAATTAAGAGGACAGAAATTCTGAAGGCTATCTTCGATGACCACAAGAATCTGAAATTAGATGTGAGCTACAAAGGGACACAGAAGCAAAACCTGAATACCTGGAAATTAAACAGCCTACTACTGAACAACCTGTGTGTCAGAGATAAAATCAAAGAGAAAATAAAAATTTCCTGGAAACAATTTACAATGAAGACACAAACTATCAGAATCTATGGGACACAGCAAAAGTGGTACTGAGAGAAAAATTTATAGCTTTGCAAACACACACCAGGAAGAAGATGCTTACCTGAATACCTTAATGACACAGCTTATAAAATTAGAAAATGATCAACAAAAGGAACTAAATATAAATAGACAGAAGGAAATAACAAAGATTAGAGAAGAAATCAATGAAGTGGAACCCAAAAATCAATACGAAAGATCAATGAAATCAGAATTTGGTTCTTTGAAAAATTAAACAAGATTGATAGACCATTGGCAAAACTCACAAAGAAAGAGAGAAACCTAGAAGTTCCATTCCCTCAGTGTTATTTTAATCCATCTTCTGTGATTGGTGGTCTTGGTCTTTGCACTAAACCTAGGATGGCACCTAGGATAGCGTCTTTATTTGTGTTTCCAGAAGCTCCATTCCATTACCATTGTCTCTGCCGGACCTTTGGAACTGGGGATCATGGTTGTTGTGCAGGTCGTAGTTCAAACTAGGGCTTTTTTATTGGTCCCAAGATATATACAGTCTGGTCATGGTTCTAGCAGCCAGTCATCTGTAACTCGCAATCTTGGCTTTTGGACCTACCAATGGATGACAAGTCTTCTGATTTTGTCTTATCATTAGCTGGTAAGGTAGGGTAACCTGCTCTTAGGTCTAGTCATTTCCATTTTCCTCGATGTCAGGATATCATATTAGAGCTGGCACTTGTTGGTGTTCTAGCAGTATTAAGGCTGTCCCGGATGGGATTTGTTTCCTGCAGCTGTTGTGAAGAACTGTGCTGTTTCTATGTCCGGGATCCAGAGTTCAAGGCTGGATGGATGGTGTCTAATTACCTGAGGTCTAAGTTGATTCCACATGACATATTTTCAAGGTAGGAGATATCCCTGTATTGTAAACAACTATGAGTTCCTATCTCTAGAAGATAAGAGCTCTTTTTTATATGTAAGATTTCCCCTTTTCTTAGTGTGCCTTTGCAGAGAGAAATGGTACTACATCATATTGTTGGTGTATTTGGGGGTGGACAGAGCGGAAAACAGAAGCAGGTCACATAAGACTGACTTCATCATAAGTCCCACCCCTGGAACTGTGCAGATACTGAGATCGATAGATACAGAGGTCCTGATTGTATCACCTAGGATGGAACAGAAGTCTTCCAAACAACACAAAAGCACCACCAGGAGAGTAAAGGATCCTGAACAGAGTCTATAGTTGATCCCATGACAATAACTCCAAGGGTGGAGAAACCCCATATTTCTTAGGCCAAGTGAATTTCTTTTCGAATGACCCCAATATTTACTGTGCCAGGGCAGGAGAGAAAAAAACACAAAATATTGTTTATTTTTTATATATTATTTTTTATCTTCATTTATTATTATGATTTTTTTATTTACCTATCTATTTTTGGTCAATTTCTTTGCTTTGGTGTGGTTATTGAAGCTGTTGCCCCCATTTACACTTATTTTTTCTTTTCTTTTCTTTTCTTTCTTTATGTGCTCTGCCATGTTTCTTATCTCAAGACCATGGCGGGGTTTTTTTTTTTTTGTTTGTTTTGTTTTGTTGTTGTTGTGGTGGTGGTGCTTAGCGTTATTGTTGGAGTCCTCACTGGATATTTGACACTTCTTTTTGTACTAGTGGAGTGTTTCACCTTTTTCTCCTTCGTCTCTCAAACTGATGATGAGAGCCTCTAGAAGAATTCAGCTTATTTTCTGCATATTAGACTTTTACTCCAGTTTATTACTTTTCTCTTCTTCAAACAAAACCACGTAACTTGAGTTAGCTAGTCCTGCCCACCAGTTAGAGGGGGAAATAAGGGAGGCACCAGGACCAAACAGGTGCAAGACTACTAAGTAGTAGGCTATATACAGAGGGGACCACATATTCTGGCAGCCCTGGAGGTGAGGGAAGAGCATATGGGAGGTAGGACAAAAAATGGAGGTGTAGGGAGGACAAATTGGTGATGGAAATCCCCCCTGATTTTATGTAAACATGTACCTAAAATATTATTGTCAACAATATGTAAGCCACTATGATCAAAATAAAAATTATATAAAAAATTTAGTAAAATTTAAAATATTATAAAAAAAGAAAGAGAGAAACCTGATAACCAATATTAGAAATAAAAAGGGGGAGATTACTACGGATATTGCAGAGATTCAAAGGGTAATCAGAGACTACTTGAAAACTCTTTGCCACTAAATATGAGAACCTGGAAAAAATGGATAAATTCTTGGACTCTTATAAACTTCCATAGTTGAATAAGGAGTATGTAGCATATCTAAACACCCTATCGCTATTGAGAGAATTAAGTCAGTAATAAAATATCTGCCCCCAAACAAAAGCACAGGCCCAGATGGATTCATTAGTTAATTCTTTTAAACTTTTCAAGAACTATTACCAATCCTGGTCAGACTCTTTCATAAAATTGAAAAAATGGGAACACTTTCAAATAGGTTTTATGAAGTCAACATCACTGTGATACCAAAACCAGACAAATATACTGCCAAAAAAAGAAAGAAAGAAAATTACAGACCAATATCCCTGATGAACACAGATGCAAAAATCCTCAACAAAATCTGGCAAACAGGATACAATGCTTCATCAAGAAGGTCATTCACCATGACCGAGTAGGTTTTATCCTAAGACTGCAAGGATGGTTTCACATCCATATATCTATCAACATTATACACAACATAAATATCAAGAAAAATAAAAACCACATGATCCTATCAATAGATGCAGAGAAAGCATTTGATAAGGTCCAACACCCATTCTTGATAAAACTCTCAGCAAGATGGGAATGAAAGGAACCTTTCTCAATATAGTAAGGCCATGTACCACAGAACAATGCCAAATATTATCCTAAGCAGAGAAAAAATAAAGCCTTTCCTCTAAATTCTGGTATAAGACAAGGTTGTCCTATATCACCACTACTGTTCCACATAGAACTGGATGTACCTGCTATAGCAATTAGTGAAGAAAAATATATTGTGGGCATACAGATAGGAAAGGAAGAAGTCAAGCTCTCTGTGTTTGCAGGTGACATGATACTATATTTAGAAAACACTAAAGACTATCAAAAAGCTTCTATATACAAAAGATTTATATATCATTATGGCAGGCTACAAAATTGACACACAGAAATCAATGGCCTTTTAATACAGCAATAATTATAGGAAAGAAATAGACATTAAAAAACAACCCCTATTTATATTAGTGCCACACAAACTCAAATATCTTGATGTCAACTTGATCAAAGATATGAAGGACCTATAAAAAGGAAACTATAAAACCCCTTTTCAAGAAATAAGAGAGGATACACGGAAATGGAAATATAAACCGTGCTCATAAATTGGCAGGATTACTCTTATTAAAATGGCAATACTCCCCATAGCATTTTACAGATTTAAGGTAATCCCTCTAAATATACTCATGACATTCTTCAAAGAAGTGCATCAAACACTTTTGAAATTCATTTGGAACAATAAACAACCTCGGATAGCTAAAGCAATCCATGGGGGAAAATATGGGAGGCATTACCTTACCCAATTTTAAACTGTATTATAAAGCAATAGTTATCAAAACAGCATGGTATTGGAATAAACACAGACCCTCAGATCAGTGGAATAGGCTTGAGTGCTCAGAGAATGTTCGCCAGACATATAATAACTTAATTTTTTTATAACGGGGCAAGAAGTCCTAAATGGAGAAAGGAAAGCCTCTTCAACAAGAGGTGTTGGCACAACTGGTTAGCCACTTGCAAAAAAAAAAAAAAAAGCAATATCAGACCCCCAGCTAAGATCACGTATGAAGGTAAAGTCCAATTGGATTAAAGACCTTGATATCAGACCTGAAACCATAAGGTATATAGAACAACACATAGGTAAAGCACTCCATGTCATTGAGACTAAAGGCTTTTTTTTTTTGGTTTTTGGGCCACACCCGGCGGTGCTCAGAGGTTAATTCTGGCTGTCTGCTCAGAAATAGCTCCTGGCAGGCTCGGGGGACCATATGGGACACCAGGATTCGAACCAACCACCTTTGGTCCTGGATTAGCTACTTGCAAGGCAAATGCCGCTGTGCTATCTCTCTGGGCCCGACTAAAGGCATCTTAAAGAAGGATACAGCACATTCCAAACAAATGGAAGCACAGATAAACAGATGGGAATATATTAAATTGAGAAAATTCTGTACCTCAAAGGAAATAGTGCCCAGGATACAAGAGCCACCCACTAAATGGGAGAAATTATTCATGCAATACTCATCAGATAAGGGGATAATATCCAAAATATACAAGGCACTGACAGAACTTTACAAGGAAAAAAAATCTAATCTCATGAAAAAAATGGGGAGAAGAAATGAACAAACACTTCCTCAAAAAATACAAATGGCCAAAAGACATATGAAAAAATGCCCCACATCACTAATCATCCGGGAGATGCAAATAGAAATAATTATTAGGTACCATCTCATGCCACAGAGATTGGTGTACAACACAAGGCATGAGAACAAGCCGTGCTGGGGGGATGTGGAGAGAAAGGAACTCGTATTCACTGCTGGTTGGAATGACATCTAGTCCAGCCTTTGTGGAAAACAATATGGACATTCCTCAAAAAACTGGAAATTAAGCTCCCATATGATTCAGCTATACCACTCCTAGGAATATAACCTAGGAACACAAAAATGCAATTCAAAAATACCTTCCTCACACCTATATACAATTGAGCACTATTTACAATAGCCAGTCTCTGGAAACAACCAAGATGCCTTCAAAAGATAAATGGCTAAAGAAACTGGTACATATACACAATGAAATATTATACAGCTTTCAGGAAAGATGAAGTCATAAAATTTTCCTATCCATGGCTATACATCTATTATGCTGAGTGAAGTAAGTCAGAGTGAGAGAGAAAGATGCAGAATAGCCTCACTTATCTATGGGTTTTAAGATAAATAAAAGACATTTTGCAATAATTCTCAGAGACAAAAAGAGATGACTCCTGGTATGGAGCTCAGAACTATGAGTGGTTTGTGCAGTTAGAGAAATAACTACATTGGCAATTACTATAACTGAAAGAATGAGAGAAGTAGAAAGCCTGTCTCTAATACAGGTGGGAGAAGGAGGAGGAAGATTTGGGATATTGGTGATGGGAATGTTGCACTGGCGAAGGTTGGTGTTCTGTGTATGACTGAAACCCAAATACAATCATATTTGTAATCAAGGTGTTTAAATAAAGATATTAAATAGAAACGAATTTCAGGTGAGACAAACAAAATAATAAAGAAATAGAATAATAGCAAATTGCCTAACATTATATCCAAATATACTAGAAAAATTTGAACAGATAAACCCCTAGTTAATATAAATATTTGGTAAAAAATATTAATAAAAATAACTTTGTAGGGGCCGGAGAGATAGCATGGAGGTGGGCATTTGCCTTTCATGCAGAAAGTTATTTGTTCAAATTCTGGCATCCCATATGGTCCCCCATGCCTGCCAGGAGCAATTTCTGAGTGTGGAGCCAGGAGTAACCCCTGAGCACTGCTGGGTGTGACCCCCCCAAACAAAAAAACGTTAAAAAATAATTTTGTAGTGCAAATAATTAAACGCAGCACCTCTCACACATGCAAGAGAAGTGTACTATGCTTAGCTATATTCCTGGCCCACATTCACTGAAATTAAGGCTAGGTTATTTAAAATAATTATAAATTTAGTGTCTTGAATTAGGCTTATCAATAACAGATCACAAAAATAAAAGAGGTAAAACTACAACCAAAAATACAAACTAAATACAATGATTAAGAGACTGTGAATAAAAGAGAGACTATAAACAAATATACATTAACCAATGGGATAGCTTAGTAGAAATGGAAAAATTCCTAGAATCATTCAATCTTTCAAGACTCATTTAGGAAGAAACAGAAAAATCAAAATATGCCAGTTAGCAGTTGAGATGTAAATCACTAATCTAAAACCTCCCCCCTTCCAAAAGTCTAGAACCAGATGACTGCACTAGGCATTCTACCACTTTTTAAAAAAATAGCTCTTTTCAATCTCTTATCAAAAAATAGAAGATTAAAGGGACTGGAGAGATAGTTTGGTAGCCTGATCACTTCCCTTGCACACAAGCAACCTAGGTACAATCTAACATCCTATATGATCTCCTACACTACCATCAGGAGTGCTTCCTGAGCACAGAGCCAGAAGTAAGCTCTGAGCACTACTAAGTATGGTCTACAACAGAAAAAGAAGAATATAAGGTGACACTTCAAAATGTATTTTATTAAGCCAGTTTTATCCTGATTTTTTTAAAAGACAAGGATAAAACAGACAGACATGTATGCCACTACCTCTTTGTATCAACAAAATAGTAACAAAATTATTTAAATATAGCAAAAGTCAGATCAAGTAGATACTCCACTGATGCAAAGATGTTTAAGATTTATGTAACTATTAATGAGATATAACAACCAAGTGAAAAGTGTATAATAAAAATCATATGATTCGCTGGGAGGCTTGGCAGGCCTCCAGCTGTTCCCCATTTCACCCTGGACTCTAGGCCTGGCCTGAGTGCCACCTCGGGTGGCCTGATGTGGGTTCCAGGTGGACTTTATTAGGGGCTTCCAGGCTTCCCCCTTTCCCTACTCTAGGGAGGAAAAGCAGAGGGAGGGGCCAGGCAGATAGCTGGCTTCCGGTGTCTTGATCCTGGAGGCCAGCTCTTCCCAGGTATGGAGTTAGGGGACACCCCATGCCGGATGGCATTCTCCCTAGCTTGGGGGTGCTGGGAGGCTTGGCAGGCCTCCAGCCATTCCCCTATATACCCTTCTACTCCAGGACTTCCCTGGTTGCCAGCCCAGGTGGACTTTATTTTGGTCCTCAGGCTTTCCCCCTTTCTCTCCCAACACTAAGGGGGGGACACATGGGGTGGATGACAGGCCGATGCAGCACTGGTGTATGTCGGGACATTACGTCGTGACATTCACTGGTATTTTTTTTCTTCTCATTCATGTCCATTTAAAAAACCGCGCAGGGTACTTTATATATTTAAAATATAAATGGGAGGATTGACTCTCAGTTTGGGAAGAGACCAATTCGGGTAGGGGTACCATATATTTTCAAAATAAAAATGAGGGGATGGACTCTCAGGCTGGGAAGAAGCCAGTACTCTACCTACTTGTTTACTCTCAGCGGCCTCTTGGCCTCTTCCCTCTTTCATTGTGTAACTGTCGTTGCTACCATACTAGGTTTCTGATTAGTTCCTATGAACGGTGACAATTGAGTCCACTGTCTTAAGTTAGATTGTTTATTTTCCCCACTTTTTATCTTTTCTCCTCTTTTTGAACTGTTCAATAAGGTATTTTGGTGAAAGAGTTCCTATATTTCCTTCCCTTTGTTATTTGTTAAATAAGGAAGTTTGTAGAAGTGTCCCTCCATTTAACGTTTATATAAGAACCAAATCAATTGGCTTGTTGGACTTGTTCTAGCATCCCCATAGGCACCAATCTCGCTGTGAACTGTTCAATAAGGAATTTTGGTGAAAGAGTCCCTCAGTTTAAGGCTTATGTTTGAACCAGGTCATGGGGATTGTTGTACTTGTTCTTTCGGCCACCTTATGTGCTAATAACATCAGATGGCATTATTCCTTGTTTGCATGGGCACATTAAAATGAAAAATACTATACATACAAATAAGTTCTTATCTAATAGAGATAGGAACACACAAATCTTGCGGTGCAATGGAACCTTACAAACCCTGAACATTGACGTGATGACCTGGCACAGGCCTCAGAGATTTGGTAATTTTCCAGTCACCTCTGAACCAGGGAAGCCATCTATGAAACATCCAACGTTGTTTATGACATCACTTGGAAGCAATCCTCTACCAGGGAAGACCCTACTGCTGCTCTGACATTGATTTACTCAAAAGAGTCTTTCCTTAACACTGAGAAGATTTAAACAACGACCTGCGTACTGGACAGGGCTTTCTGCATTGCCCGTTAAGTGCGAGTTGAAATTAGATGCCGCTCCGCACCATTCTGACTTCAATGTAGGATATACGGATTCCAGGACCTTCATTACAGAAACGTGAGATCAACAACAGAGATTGTGAAAAATATAACTGTATAGGCACTACAGACAATGACCGGGATTGGACAAACTAGTTTGCCTGGAGCCTAGAAATGGTCTTATGTCAGGAAACTGTACAAAAGAATCAACTGCTTTGCTAAACACCATGAACTAATCATCAGAAATCTACCCAAATTATAATCATATCAAAAATAAATACTTGAAAATAAATTTATTCAATGTTAAATACCTATATAATAACAACTGCTAGATATTAATGTAAAAAATCTAAGAAGACATTAATAAAATGATAGTCCATGTTTTGCATTAGAAAAATATTATGAAATGTCCATATTTCCTATTGCAATCTACAGATTCAGTGTAATCCCTATCAAAATTATAAATGCAATTTTCATAGGGAACAAACAATCTAAATCTTAAATGGAACCACAAAAGATTCCAAATAACCAAAGCAATCTTAAGGTGAGGATGCTGGAGGCATCAATTACCATCAAATTTAAGACCTGAAATTATAAAATTCCTAGAAGAGATACGGTACACTTCTTTACTTTGTCTTTATGGATTTAACTAAAAAGAAACAAGGCCAGAAAGACAGTAAGTATTTAAAGAAACTTCTTTGCACACACCCAGCCCCGGTTCAATCTCTGACACTGCAGATGGCCTCAAGAAACACAAGGAGTGATTTCTGAACACAGAACAAAGAGCAAACCCTGATCACAGCCAAGTTAAGCCCCTACCGACCTCCCACCAAGAACAGCCAAGTCCCAAAGAAAAGGACAATGAAATAAAAAAAATTAAATGTACTCTATCAAATTGAAAAATTTCTAGACAGTGAAGGATACAATTAACAAAAAAGCAAACTACTGAATAGAGAAGCTGCAAATTATCTAATAAAGGGTAAAAATTAAGATGCACAAAGAATTCTTACAACCAAAATAAAGCAAAGAAAACATAGGGAACAGAATAGGCATTTTACCAAAGATATATCGATTGTCAACAAGTACATAAAAAGATCCTCATCATCACTAATAATCAAAGATATGCAAATTAAAGACCACAATAAAATAATCCCCCTTACTGTCAGGTTAGCTATTACCAGAAAGACAAGAAACATGTCAGCAAGAATTGTGAAAAGAGTGTAAATTGATTCTGTTATTATGGAAGATTTTAAGTGTTAAAGGAGTCATGCTATACAATGATGTTTGCACATGGTTAAAAATTATAGAAAAAGACATGTTCACCTGGGAATGTGGGTCAGTAGATTGAAGCCCTGGCTTCAATGTTCAGCACAGCAAAAATCCATAAGCCTTGCATGTGTAAGGCCCTGGATTTGAGCCCCATACTTCACCCACAAGAACACCACTGGGTGTTTCCCACAACAAACTAATATATATCAGTGGTGAATGGAAATAAATATGCTCCACTGACTTCACAAGATTGTTCTGAGAAGAAGATGAGAAAGTAATTTTTAAATACCTTAAATGTACAAAGGATTAGTCGGTATGTTGACATTGTACATTTCAAGAATAAAACTGAGAGGCTAGAGAATAGTATAGCAGGTAAGGTACTTGCCTTGAATGCAGTCGCCCTGGGTTTGATTTCTGGTATCCATATGGTCCAAGCATCACCAAGAGTGATTCCTGAATGCAGTGCCAGGAGCAAACCCTGAGCATTGCTGTTTACCCCAAACAAAACATAAAAGCCCAAACAAAAAAATGAAAATGAATTTACCCAAGTATGGTCAAGAAGCTGAACTTCCAGCAAGTATTTTCACTAAAAAGTTCAACATGATTTCTAATCCATAGGAAAATACATTCATTTCAGAAATGTTAGATTCTAGAGAAATGGGCTGATATCCCGGGGCTTATTTAAAAAAGAAAGAAAGAAAGAAAGAAAAACTATGCTGTTCCAACATTTGGTTTGAGAATATTTGATTAATTAGATAGAGGTACATGATTTGTAGAGATGACATAAAACTATTTAAATAAAATAACAAAGTCATCAAATAAATTTTGGACAACCTTCAAAACAGCAATGTCCCACATAAAACAGTCTGCATTTAATGAGACCCTGCTCTTAGATTGAATCTAGATACCATGGTAAAGAGCATTTAATTTCCGGTCTAAATACTCCCATTCAAAACATTTTTTGCTAACTAAATCAAATATCTTAACTGGTTTCTAACCTAATTGTATTGTCTTGGCCTTGGTAACATTATGTTCTAGCCAAAAAAATGGTCTCCCTCTTTTCCCAATGACCTTCAGTAATATAAGCAAGAGTTTTCTCTCTCTTTTTGAGAAAATAGCATCGGGGTGCATGATCATAGAGTTCGAAGAAAACAGAATGTAGAATCACCATTTCAACTTTGAAAAATAAAATTACAAATCTCTGAGAATTTGTTCAAGAAGACTCATTTCTAGAAAGGAAGAAAAGCCCAAGCACTATGAAGAAGCATAGGACATAGTCTTAGGGCTCAGAAATTGTATATTTACCTAGAAAGATAAAGTGGATCAAATATCCCATTTCTGTATATCCTTAGCAATTCTCCAATTTGGTGCGAAAATTAAATTAATTTACTTCAAGATTCTCAAGGCTAAAAGTTTTACTCTAAATCTTACTACTTTAAATTGTTATTGTTGAGGACAGATTTAAAATGCGTTAGGTATATTCAGAAAACTAAACGAAAAAATAACAACACTAATTGGGCTGACCCTCCTGCTTCCAGAAAGTTAAGATATATGTTTGACAGGTAATTAAATGCAATATTCTAAAATGGGAGTGAAATCAACGAAGAAACTCTGCAGAATACCAATGGCAGAGTGTCTTATGTTTCTCTTACTTTCTTTTGACTCCCACAGAATGTTTTCTACTAAAATGGGAACTTGAGCCACTGCCAAAATGAAGAGCTTCTTTTCGGGAATAATGCACATTTTATATAGTTAGGAAATTTGAGGCTGAAGAAAAGCCTGAGTTTAAATTTTTCATAGACAAAGAATCAAATGCATAGTTATTACTAGCTTGTGACAGAAGGTATTTAATTTCCTTAAGCCTCAATTTTTTTCTCTATAAAATGGGGCAATAATATCCATGACCGTTAGTAGAACAGGGATTCTTATAAATATTTACACAGATCATTACAGAGCTGGAGCATAGCATGTTCACAATAAAAGTTTGCTGAGCAACATATATATAAAGAATGTCAATCACAGAAGATCTCTCTGAAAGAGATCAGCATTGCGAAGATAATAGCTATTATTTCCCTGAAAAAGATGTACTTAGCTTCCTTCTATTGGGATTATTCTTAGTGCTAATAGCTTTCCAAACACAGATCTTTTTTTGCTCTTAGCACTCATACTCAATCACATGCAGATTTAATCCTTATCAGCCTTTTCTTTAAAACAGGCTACTAACTACTATGGTTTATCAAACATCAACAGATTTGGTTGGATAATTCAAGGGACTTCCTAACTGCTGTTATTCTAATTGGTTGAATGGAAACAATAGACAGCTCCTTGTGGGCATTTGGGTTAACCAATAATTTTCTATTAAAAATGGCCATATTAAAAGTATTATTTATAAGTGAAGAAAATGAAAGTGCATTTTCATCCTGTTGCATTTCTTTTGGGCCACTAGAAATAAAAATTGCAAATAAAATAAAAAGGGTTACCCAGAGTATACTTAAGGGCTTGAAGAATGCTAACAAGGTTTCATAATGCTTAGAAAGATCACCCAGAAGTGAAAATATATTAAAAGGAAATTCACAAAATCTCAGATGAACTACATATTATAGTTCAATAAATCAGTCTCCACTTGAGTTTAACAACAATTTATACAAACACACATATACAACCTAGTTGTGGTGATTTCCTTCAGTTTAAATATGAACACATTTTCTCTCCTGTAAGAATGGGTTCTTTTATTCTCAGTTTCATTCAAGTAATAGTGGACTCAACTTTTCCTTAGTGTTGTAGGATACCATGCTGTGGAAATGACTTCAAATAATGAACACTGGAGGGGGGGTGAAGGAAATGCCTCTCATGTTTACACTGGCACACGGGCACAAACAAAAAGCTCTAGCACACCAGCAGCATTCTGTTGATCTGCTGATTCCCCCAATATGGTTCCTGCTGATACAAAATAACAAGGGAAAATAATAAAATGTCAGTTAAAAGATCTCTTCTGAAAATGGGTAGGAGCATCATTTTAAAATCTACATTATGCCCATATAGTGCTGAAATTCACCTACACTAGTCAAAATAATTTGTGGAAATGAAGTTTCAGGTCTATTAAAATATTGACATGAGGGGTTCTCTGAGTCCATGTCAAAAAATGAGTCCAAAGGTTTTATTCAAAGATGTTCTTTGTTTATGCCACACCATTCCCACCATCCTTCTTACTTACTACCCAACTCAAGGGTATTGCTAGAGACAACCAATAGTGAGACATGTGATCTAATACAGACATGTTCATGATGGATGTGGACAACAAGAACATAGTGATTTATTTTTTGGTTTTTGGGTCACACCTGGCAGTGCTCAGGGGTTACTCCTGGCTCTCTAGGCTCAGAAATCACCCCTAACAGGCACGGGGGACCATATGGGATGTCATATGCATGAAAGGCAAACGCCTTACCTCCATGCTATCTCTCCGGCCCAGAACATAGTGATTTTAACTTGCACTTCACTACTATGTCCCTCATTTCTTGAAGCATTTGTAATTAATTCATGATATTTATTTTTTTGAGGAGCCACAATCAATGATTCTCTGGACTTACTCCTGGTTCTGTTTTTAGGGAACACTTTTGGTAGGGGGGGCATGTGGGATGTCAGAAATTGAACCCAGGTAGGACAGGTGCAAGGCAAATGCCCTGTATGCTTTAAATTTCCTACTGTTCTAGTCCTTATAAGATATCTTAATAGAAAACAAAACTATGTAGCTACCTGATCTTCTCATTCCACAGAACATGTTATGAGGATGTATAAGAGGTTAAGTTTCTCACAATAGTGCCACACAAACTCAAATGTCTTGGAATCACCTAGACTAAAAATGTGAAGGACCTATACAAAGAAAACTATAAAACTCTGCTCCAAGAAATAAGAGAGGACACACGGAAATGGAAACACATACCCTGCTCATGGATTGGCAGGATTAACATCATCAATATGGCAATATTCCCCAAGGCATTATACAGATTTAATGCGATCCCTCTAAAGATACCCATGGCATTCTTCAAAGAAGTGGATCAGGCATTTTTGAAATTCGTTTGGAACAATAAACACCCTAGAATAGCTAAAGCAATCATTGGGAAAAAGAATTTGGGAAGAATTACTTTCCCCAACTTTAAACTTTACTACAAAGCGATAGTTATCAAAACAGCATGGTATTGGAATAAGGACAGGCCTTCAGATCAGTGGAATAGGCTTGAATACTCAGAAAATGTTCCCCAGACATACAATCACTGAATGTTTTATAAAGGAGCAAGAAATCCTAAATGAAGCAAATAAAGCGTCTTCAACAAGTGGTGTTGGCACAACTGGATAGCCACTTGCAAAAAATTGAACTTAGACCCCCAGCTAACATCATGTACGAAGGTAAAATCCAAATGGATTAAAGACCTTGATATCAGACCCAAAACCATAAGACATATAGAACAACACATAGGCAAAACACTCCAGGATATTGAGACTACAGGCATCTTCAAGGAGGAAACTGCACTCTCCAAGCAAGTGAAAGCAGAGATTAACAAATGGGAATATATTAAGCTGAGAAGCTTCTGCACCTCAAAGGAAATAGCACCCAGAATACAAGAGCCACCCACTGAGTGGAAGAAACTATTCACCCAATACCCATCAGATAAGGGGCTAATCTCCAAAATATACAAGGCACTCACAGAAATTTACAAGAAAAAATATCTAATCCCATAAAAAATGGGGAGAAGAAATGGACAGACACTTTGATAAAGAAGAAATACAAATGGCCAAAAGACACATGAAAAAATGCTCCACATCACTAATCATCAGGGAGATGCAAATCAAAACAACTATGAGGTACCACCTCACACCACGGAGAATGGCACACATCACAAAGAATGAGAGCAAGCAGTGTTGGCGGGGATTTGGAGAGAAAGGAACTCTTATCCACTGCTGGTGGGAATGCTGTCTAGTTCAACCTTTATGGAAAGCAATATGGCGATTCCTCCAAAAACTTGAAATCGAGCTCCCATATGATCCAGCTATACCACTCCTAGGAATATACCCTAGGAACACAGAAATACAATACAAAAACCCCTTACTTACACCTATATTCATTGCAGCACTATTTACCATAGCAAGACTCTGGAAACAACCAAGATGCCCTTCAACAGACGAATGGCTAAAGAAACTGGTACATATACACAATGGAATATTATGCAGCTGTCAGGAGAGATGAAGTCATAAAATTTTCCTATACATGGATGTACACGGAATCTATTATGCTGAGTGAAATAAGTCAGAGAGAGAGAAAAAAACGCAGAATGGTCTCACTCATCTATGGGTTTTAAGAAAAATAAAAGACATTCTTGCAATAATAATTTTCAGACACAAAAGAGAAAAGAGCTGGAAGTTACAGCTCACCTCAGGAAGCTCACCACAAAGAGTGATGAGTTTAGTTAGAGAAATAACTACATTCTGAACTGTCCTAATAATGAGAATGTATGATGGAAATGGAAAGCCTGTCTAGAGTACAGGCAGGGGTCGGGTGGGGAGGAGGGAGTTTTGGGACATTGGTGATGGGAATGTTGCACTGGTGGTGTTCTTTACATGACTAAAACCCAAACACAATCATGTATGAAATCAAGGTGTTTAAATAAAATATAAAAAAGAGGTTAAGTTTCTAAGTTTTAGGAAACAGGAATAACCTAATCTAGAATTCTTATAGTTATAGGGGGCTAAAGAGATAGCACAGAGGTAGGGCATTTGCCTTGCATGCAACAGACCCAGGTGGTTCAATTCCTGGCATCCCATATGATCCTTCCAGCCTGCTAGGAGCAATTTCTGAGTGCAGAGCCAAAGCCAAAAGTAATCCCTAAGTGTTGCTAGGTGTGACCCAAAAACTAAACAAAAATTCTTATAGTTATAGTGTTCCCTATTATAGTCTTCTAGCCTATGTCGAAATCTTAAAATTGGTCACCATATGAAAGGTATAATATACTGCAGTAATATGTCATAATATTTATTAATAAATTTATTTAATTTCTGCATGCCATGGTGCAGGTAGGTACATTACAAAAAGAAGTCTAAGCATGAAAATGAACTGAAAGTGAAAGCAACCCAAATATCCATATAATGGATTTAATGACAAATAGATTGGTCTCTGCTGGGTGCAACTTATCTCTCTTCTCCCTTCTCTTTTCCTCTCTGTCTTCTCACTTCCTCTCTTCTTCTCTCAACATCTTATCTATGGACTTTACAATAATAGTAGCATCACTTTTTCTGATTTTCTTTGGTGCTAGCTAGAGACCACATGACTAAAAAGTTGAAATAAAGGTAAGTTAAAGGTTCAAAATAACTTTTTTAAATTTATGTTCCATTTCCACCCCCATTCCTTTAGAATGGTTAGGTAAAAGATTAACCAAAAATGGAAAAATTTGAAGCAGGAATAAAATTTATTAACAATTTGAGATCTTTTAGGTCCAAAACATGAAGACTGGAACTAAAAATAATTATGTCTGTGGAGCCATATTGGAAAGAAATCTTGGCATTAAATTTGAATTAAAATACCCACATATCCAAAAGGAATGAAACCTAAAGTAAACAGTTCAGGATATAGTGATAGATTAATTCAAATATTTTTCTGTTGCCATTGATAATTATAATGCAAGATAATTAAAACAAAAATAGATAAGATTATGTTTTGTTGGAGACATTGTGGTCATACACAAGTTCTCAGGGGTCACTCCTGGTGGGCTCAGTAAAACATAGATGTGGGAGATCACACTAAAATTGTCTGCATGTGGGCTCCCTGTGTGTGACACCAGGCGAGGAAAATCCGCGAAAGTACACCGGCCCAGTGGGGCTCAGCTGTGAAAGACTGTGAGTGTGACCTGTCTATGTCTGTCTACTGTCCTCTTGCGTGAAACTCTTGCGAGTGGGGCAAAAAGAGGCTCAGAGGAGCAGCTCCGCTTCGCTACGCGGCCGTGCACTCTTTCTAAGGAAAGAACTCCATTGCAACAAGAAGGAAAAATCACACTAAGAATGGCGCTATATCACAGAAGCAAACATTTGTCTCTGGACTGTCTTCTCTGTTGCATGCTCGGGCCTAAGATTTGACCCAGTGTGAGGCTTCATCCACGGAGGACTCCCCTCCCTTAGAGGCAAGTCAGCCCATCCAGAAAGGGAGGAGCCAGAGGAGTGTGCTGCCTACATCATATAGACAATGAATACCACTACAACACGTAGAAAAACCCACAATACAAGTGTGACAATGGGGAAACAATGCAGGCGAGCATCAGACATAGAGAATGAAGATGACAATTCTGAGGACCAGATAATGACTGAACAACTAATCAACCTCTCAGATAAGGACTTTAGACTAGCAATATGGAAGGTGCTCAACAGACTCCAAGAAACCATGGATCGAGTTGAACAGAACACTAATAAGAACCAAGAAAATATGAAGGCAGAAATGACAAAACTCCAAACTGAAATAACATGTCAACTAACAGGACTGAAAAAGTCAGTAAACGAAGTGAATGACAAAATGGATAAGCTCTGGGACAGGGTATCAGAAGCTGAGAATAGACTTGGTGCTGTGGAAGATGAGATACATAACAATTCCATACAGCAGGAGAGATTGGAAAAAAAACTTAAAGCAAATGAGCAGACAATGGAAAAATTAGTCAAAGAATGGGAACAGACGAAAATAGAAGTCTATGATAAGATCAACAGAAACAACTTAAGAATCATTGGAGTCCCAGAGACCCAGGAAGAAAATTTCCAGGAAGAATCAATGGTCAAGAACATCATTAAAGAGAAACTTCCAGAGCTAAAGAATATATGTGATCAAATCCTGCATGCCCGAAGAGTACCAACCAAAAGAGACCCCAGAAAAACCACCCCAAGACACATCCTAGTCACAATGACAAATCCCACAGATAGAGACAGAATTCTGAAAACAGCAAGATCAAAAGGGGAAATCATGTTCAAGCAAGCTTCCCTGAGATTTACAGCAGACCTGTCACCAGAAACGCTCAATGCCAGAAAGCAGTGGTGGGATATTGTGACAAGACTGAATGAAATGAATGCTTCACCCAGAATACTATACCCAGCAAAACTCACTTTCCGGTTTGATGGAAGAATACATGGTTTCACAGACAAAACAGCTCAGAAACTTCACAGACACAAAACCAGTCTTAAGAGAAAAACTGAAAGACCTAATCTAAGACAAGACTACCCAAAAGACACACCAAATTTTGAAATAAAGATGGCGTTAAATCCCAGGACAATTCTTTCTCTCAACGTCAATGGACTAAATGCACCAGTTAAGAGACACAGAGTGGCTAAATGGATCAAAAAACTCAATCCAACCTTCTGCTGCCTACAAGAAACGCACCTGAATAGTCAGAACAAACATAGACTCAAAATAAAAGGCTGGAGAAAAGTTATCCAAGCAAACAACACCCATAAAAAAGCTGGAGTGGCCATACTAATATCAGATAATGCAAACTTTATACTCATGAAGGTTGTAAGGGACAAAGACGGACATTTTATATTAATCAAGGGGTACGTAGAGCAGGAAGAATTCACTCTCCTAAACATATATGCACCGAATGAGGGGCCAGCAAAATATTTAATACAACTGTTGACAAATCTAAAAAATAATATCAACAACAACACAATAATTGTGGGGGACCTTAACACGGCTTTGTCAACACTGGACAGGTCAACCAGACTGAAACCCAACAAGAATATACTAGACCTGAGGAGAGAAATGGAAGAAAGAGGCCTAGTGGATATATATAGGACACTCCATCCCCAGAAACCTGGATACACATTCTTCTCCAATATACATGGGACATTCTCCAGGATAGACTACATGCTGGCACATAAAACATACCTCCATAAGATCAAGAGGATAGAAATTTTGCAGACTACCTTCGCTGACCACAAGGCTCTGAAATTATTTGTGAACTCCAAAGGGACTCAGAAGAAACACTTTAACACCTGGAAGTTAAACAGCCTCATGCTCAATAACCAGTGGGTCCGAGATGAAATCAAGGAGGAAATAAAAAGGTTCCTGGAAACAAATGACAATCAAGACACAAACTCTCAGAACCTATGGGACACAGCAAAAGCAGTACTGAGAGGAAAATTTATAGCTTTGCAAGCACACATCAGGAAGGAAGAAGGAGCTTACCTGAGTAGCTTAATGACACAGCTAATAGAACTAGAAAAAGCTCAACAAAAGGACCCAAGAATAGGAAGACAGAAGGAAATAACAAAGCTGAGAGCAGAAATCAACGAAGTGGAAACTCAAAAAACAATCCGAAAGATCAACGAAAGCAGAAGTTGGTTCTTTGAAAAAATAAACAAGATTGATAGACCACTGGCAAACCTAACAAAGAAAGAGAGAGAGAGAAACTTGATAACTCGTATCAGGAATGAAAAAGGAGAGATCACTACTGATATGACAGAGATTCAAAGGGTAATCAGAAACTACTTTGAAAAACTCTACGCCACTAAAAATGAGAACCTGGAAGAAATGGATAAATTCTTGGACTCTTATAATCTTCCACGGTTGAAGGAAGAGGATGTAGCATATCTAAACACCCCCATCACCATTGATGAAATTAAAACAGTAATCAAATGTCTGCCGAAAAACAAAAGCCCAGGTCCAGATGGATTCACTAATGAATTCTATCAAACTTTCCAAGAGGAACTACTGCCAATCTTGGCAAGACTCTTTCATGAAATTGAACAAACAGAAACACTTCCAAATAGCTTTTATGAAGCCAACATCACCTTGATACCTAAACCAGACAGAGACGCTACCAAAAAAGAAAATTACAGACCAATATCACTGATGAATGCAGATGCAAAGATCCTCAACAAAATCCTGGCAAATAGGATTCAATGCCTCGTTAAGAAGATCATCCACTACGATCAAGTAGGTTTCATCCCAGGAATGCAAGGCTGGTTTAACATCCGTAAATCTATCAACATAATACACAACATCAATAACAAGAAAAATAAAAACCACATGATCATATCAATAGATGCAGAGAAAGCATTTGATAAGGTCCAACACCCATTCTTGATCAAAACTCTCAGCAAGATGGGAATGGAGGGAACCTTTCTCAATATAGTGAAGGCCATCTACCACAAGCCAGTGGCAAATATTATCCTCAATGGAGAAAAACTGAAAGCCTTCCCTCTAAATTCTGGCACAAGACAAGGCTGTCCTCTCTCACCACTCCTATTCAACATAGCACTGGAAGTACTTGCTATAGCGATTAGGCAAGAAAAGGATATCAAGGGAATCCAGATAGGAAAGGAAGAAGTCAAGCTCTCACTCTTTGCAGATGACATGATACTCTACTTAGAAAACCCTAAAGACTCTATCAAAAAGCTTCTAGAAACAATAGACTCATATAGCAAGGTGGCAGGCTACAAAATTAACACACAAAAATCAATGGCCTTTATATATACCAATAGTAATAAGGATGAAATGGACATTAAGAAAACAACCCCATTCACAATAGTACCACACAAACTCAAATATCTTGGAATCAACTTGACTAAATATGTGAAGGACCTATACAAAGAAAACTATAAAACTCTGCTCCAAGAAATAAGAGAGGACACACAGAAATGGAAACACATACCCTGCTCATGGATTGGCAGGATTAACATCATCAAAATGTCAATACTCCCCAAGGCATTATACAGATTTAATGCCATCCCTCTAAAGATACCCATGACATTCTTCAAAGAAGTGTATCAGACACTTTTGAAATTCATTTGGAACAATAAACACCCTCGAATAGCTAAAGCAATCATTGGGAAAAAGAATATGGGAGGAATTACTTTTCCCAACTTTAAACTGTACTACAAAGCAACAGTTATCAAAACAGCATGGTATTGGAATAAGGATAGGTCCTCAGATCAGTGGAATAGGCTTGAATACTCAGAAAATGTTCCCCAGAGATACAACCATCTAATTTTTGATAAAGGAGCAGGAAATCCTAAATGGAGCAGGGAAAGCCTCTTCAACAAGTGGTGTTGGCACAATTGGATAGCCACTTGCAAAAAATTAAACTTAGACCCCCAGCTAACATCATGTACGAAGGTAAAATCCAAATGGATTAAAGACCTCGATATCAGCCCCCAAAACCATAAGATATATAGAACAGCACATAGGCAAAACACTACAGGACATTACAGGCATCTTCAAGGAGGAAACTGCACTCTCCAAGCAAGTGAAAGCAGAGATTAACAGATGGGAATATATTAAGCTGAGAAGCTTCTGCACCTCAAAGGAAATAGTGCCCAGGATACAAGAGCCACCCACTGAGTGGGAGAAACTATTCACCCAATACCCATCAGATAAGGGGCTAATCTCCAAAATATACAAGGCACTGACAGAACTTTACAAGAAAAAAAACATCTAACCCCATCAAAAAATGGGGAGAAGAAATGAACAGACACTTTGACAAAGAAGAAATACGCATGGCCAAAAGACACATGAAAAAATGTTCCACATCACTAATCATCAGGGAGATGCAAATCAAAACAACGATGAGATACCACCTCACACCCCAGAGAATGGCACACATCACAAAGAATGAGAATAAACAGTGTTGGCGGGGATGTGGAGAGAAAGGAACTCTTATCCACTGCTGGTGGGAATGCTGTCTAGTTCAACCTTTATGGAAAGCGATATGGAGGATTCCTCCAAAAACTGGAAATCGAGCTCCCATACGATCCAGCTATACCACTCCTAGGAATATACCCTAGGAACACAAAAATACAATACAAAAACCCCTTCCTTACACCTATATTCATTGCAGCTCTATTTACCATAGCAAGACTCTGGAAACAACCAAGATGCCCTTCAACAGATGAATGGCTAAAGAAACTGTGGTACATATACACAATGGAATATTATGCAGCTGTCAGGAGAGATGAAGTCATGAAATTTTCCTATACATGGATGTACATGGAATCTATTATGCTGAGTGAAATAAGTCAGAGAGAGAGAGAAAAACGCAGAATGGTCTCACTCATCTATGGGTTTTAAGAAAAATGAAAGACACCCTGGTAATAATAATTTTCAGACACAAAAGAGAAAAGAGCTGGAAGTTCCAGCTCACCTCAGGAAGCTCACCACAAAGAGTGATGAGTTTAGTTAGAGAAATAACTACATTTTGAACTGTCCTAATATTGAGAATGTATGAGGGAAATGTAGAGCCTGTTTAGGGTACAGGCGGGGGTTGGGTGGGGAGGAGGGAGATTTGGGACTTGGGTGATGGGAATGTTGCACTGGTGATGGGTGGTGTTCCTTTTATGACTGAAACCCAAACACAATCATGTATGTAATCAAGGTGTTTAAATAAAAAAAATTATGCATTAAAAAAAATTGTCTGCATGCAAGGCAAGTGCCCTACTCACTGTATTTTGTGATTTGAAAATTAAGGCAAATTCTAACTTCATGATTGTTTGAACTAGGGACTAAAACAATGTCTACAGGTCTCTCTGTTCCCACTCTTCAGCTCCCTGTTGTTCTGTCATGTCTTTTATTCCAACAACCCAATTGTCCCAGCAGAAGGAAAGAAAGATTTTACCTTCTCAAAACCAGATAAAATACTGAGATTTGATCAAGGTACAGTCACATATCTATCCCTTCAGTAAAGGGAAGTAAGCAATGGGGGCCTATTGGACAAATTCAAAGACAGAAACTTAAGTTCTACTATCTTAATAAAGATGAATGACTCAGGGCAGAAAAAGAAGAGACAGTCACCATGGTAAGGTTATATGTTAAAGAAATAAATGTAATTTGCATATGCACAATTTGATTAAAGTAATAGAAATTGCTAATCGTCCCCAGTATCCACTTTTTCTGTCTTTCCTTTGGTAGCAAATTCTTCAAATTTTATCTGGTAAACTTCCACCCTTACAGCTAGGTGTAGCTGTTTGACTAAGTTTTTAGGCTTATGGTGTATGAGAGATCATTATGTGTAGCTTTCATACCAATCTCAGTGAAAGATATGTTTCTAGGAACTTCTGTACTTTTAGCTAATAGCCTCTACTACCTTTCACCAAGATCCAGAAGCTCAAACTGAAGGTGACAAAGTTAACCCACAGCCAGGGTCAGTGAACAATGTGGTAAAGTAAACATGTTTGCTCAATGTAATATATTAATATGCCTTTGAACTTTCACTTGAACAGAACTCAGTGCCTTACCCCTCTATCTTACATGTCTTAATTAATTCACTGTATTTGAGGTTGTTCTGTTTAACCTGTAATGTAATACTTTAATAACTCACCATAGCCAAATTCCAGAGAATTATGGCCCTCAGAGTATTTAAAATAATGGACTCATGAGTAAAATTTAAATATAAAATAATTGTTATAAGTATATTTTATTACATGTACAGCATTCTCTCCTCTGCAGAAATACTAAAATATGTAACAAAAGTAGATTTTTTGATCTTCATAAAATTAAATCAATAGACAACTAAAAAGATGTTATCTTTAAATAGAGAAAATAGATGTTTTGACTCTGTCATTGACTCTAATTGTTTTCATTTTGTAAACTTTCAAAAATTAATGATATGCTTGAACTAAAATTTCATTGGTTACCAGTCCAATAAAAAGGAAAGCAATGACTTTTAAAGTGTTCATTAAGATGTCTATTGCCCAGTAAAAAAAGAAGTTGCTCTGGTCCAGAAACAATACATAATCTCAGGTACCAATGCAGACTGCTAATGGTCATGAATTCTATTGATTCTCATAGATATGCTTATATGCAATGCAACTTTGCTATTTCTCTCCACCTAGCAGTAGAACCTATTCTTTGATCCCTTGAACTATGTACTTTGCCATGTAATTTGCTTTGGTAAATAAGACACTAGCAAAAGTGACAAGTCTGGGAGTGCTGTGGGTTTGAGAGAAACCCCCACACAGGATCCCTGAAGAAAGCTGAGACTGAGGGGATCTGGATATGCCCAAACAGGGGTGAGTCTGGGTCACCACTGCTGACATCACTACTGAGGGCTTCTGAGTGCTGCAGGTCTGAGACCAGCCCCCCCCCCTCCCGCACAGGATATGGAAGAAAGCTCAGACTGAGGTGCCCAGGACATGCTTGAAGCCCTAGAGGTGAGTGCATGTCGCCTCCATCTTTACTGAGGGTGCTTGAGAACCATGGGTTTGAGACAAAAACCCTGCACAGGATCCCTGAAGAAAGCTGAGACTGAGGGGCCCTGGACACACCTGAACAGGGGTGAGTTCCGGTCGCCACCACAGACGCCAATACTGAGGGCTCCTGGGCACTGTGGGTCTGAGATCAGCCCCTGCACAGGATCCCTGAAGAAAGTTCAGACTGAGGTGCCCTGGATATGCCTGAAGCCCTAGAGGTGAGTGCAGGTTGCCTCTATCTTTAATGAGGGCACCTAAGCGCTGTGGGTTTGAGACCAACCCCCACATGGAATCCCTGAAGAAAGCTGAGACTGAGGGGCCATGGACACGCCTGAACAGGTGTGATTCCAGGTCGACACCGACACCAGTACTGAGGGCTCCTGAGCACTGTGGGTGCAAAAAAAAAAAAAACACCAGAGCAGGTTGGGCCCAGAGGAGCACATCTCTAGTAAATGAAATCCACTATAAAATGTAGAAAAACACGAACCCCATTGCAACACGAAGTAAGAATCACACTTCAAATGTAGCAATGGTGAAACCACACAGGACAACAGCATACACAGAGAATGAATATGGCGACTGTGATGACCCAAGAAATGCAAACCACCTAATTAACCTCTCAGATAAGGAGTTTAGAATAGAAATATGGAGGATGTTCATAGAACTCAAAGAAAACATAGCAAGATCTGAACAGACCACAAATATAGAAATCAGAAAACTCCAAACTGAAATAACAGGCCTGAAAAATGCAGTAGACAAAATGAAAAACTCTGTGGAAAGCCTCTCCAATATAAAATAGCAACTGAAGACAGAATTAGTGAGTTGGAAGATGAAATGCATAATAACTCCATACAGCAGAAGAGATTGAAAAAGAACCTCAAAGCAAATGGTCAAACACTGGAAAAAATACTCAAAGATTTTGAAAATAAAGATGTTTGATAAATTCAACAGAAACAACCTAAGAATCATTGGAGTCCCAGAAACCCAGGAAGAAAATACCCAGGAAGAATTAACAGTCAAGAACCTCATTAGAGAGAAACTTCCAGAGATATGCATGCAATGAAATCTTGCATGCCAGAAGAGTACCAGCTAATAGAAACCCAAAGAAAAGCACCCGAATAAAATCCAAATGAATTAAAGACTTTGATATCAGACCTGATACCATAAGGTATATAGAACAATACGTAGGTAAAATACTCCATAACATTGAGACTAAAGGCATCTTCAAGGAGGAAACTGCACTTTCCAAACAAGTGAAAGCAGAGATAAACAGATGGGAATACATTAAGCTGAGAAGCTTCTGCACCTCAAAAGAAATAGTGCCCAGGATACAAGAGCCACCCACCATGTGGGAGAAACTATTCACCCAATACCCATCAGATAAGGGGCTAATATCCAAAATATACAGGGCACTGACAGAACTTTACAAAAAATCTAATCCCATCAAAAAATGGGGAGAAGAAATGAACAGACACTTTGATAAAAAAGAAATACAAATGGCCAAAAGGCACATGAAAAAATGCCCCTCATCACAAATCATCAGGGAGATGCAAATCAAAGCAACGATGAAATACCATCTCACACCACAGAGATTGTCACACATCACAAAGAATGAGAACAATCAGTGCTGGTGGGGATGTGGAAAGAAAGGAATTCTTATCCACTGCTGGTGGGAATGCCATCTAGTCCAACCTCTATGGAAAGCGATGTGGAGATTCCTCCAAAAACTTGAAATTGAGCTCCCATTCGACCTAGCTATTCCAGTCCTAGGGATATACTCTAGGAACACAAGACTACAATACAAAAATCTTTTGCTCACACCGATATTTATTGCAGCACTATTCACAATAGCCAGGCTCTGGAAACACCCAAGATGCCCTTCAAGAGATGACTGGCTAAAGAAACTGTGGTACATATACACAATGAAATGTTATGCAGCCGTCAGAAGAGATGAAGCCATGAAATTTTCCTATACATGGATGTACATGGAATCTATCATGCTGAGTGAAATAAGTCAGAGGGAGGGAGAGAAACACAGAATAGTCTCACTCATCTATGGGTTTTAAGAAAAATAAAAGTCATTTTTGCAACAATCCTCAGAGACAATGAGAGAAGGGCTGGAACTTCCAGCTCATTTCATGAAGCTCACCACAAAGAGTGGTGAGTGCAGTTATAGAAATAACTACACTCAGAACTACCATAACATGTGAATGAATGAGAGAACTGGAAAGTCTGTCTAAAGTACAGGTGGGGGTGGGGTGAGATAGAGGGAGATTTGGGACATTGGTGTTAGGAATGTTGCACTAGTGAAGGGGGGTGTTCTTTACATGACTGAAACCTAATCACAATCATATTTGTAATCAAGATGTTTAAATAAAGATATTATAAAGAAAAAAGAGAGAAAAGCACCCGAAGACACATCCTAGTCACAATGTCAAATCCCACAGATAGGGATAGATTACTGAAAGCAGCAAGATCCAAAGGAAAATTAAATTCAAAGGAGCATCCTTGAGATTTACAGCATACATGTCACAAGAAACTCTCAAGGGAAGAAGACAGTGGTGGGATATTGTGAAAAAAAAAAACTGTATGAAATGGATGCTTAGCCTAGAATACTGCACACAGCCCAACTCATGTTCAGGTTTGATGGACGAATACATATCTTGAAAGATAAGCAACAGCTCAGAAACTTTACAGATGCAAAACCAGCCTTAAAGGAGAAAATGAAAGGTCTCAACTTTAAGACAAGACAGACCAACAGACACACCAAACTTACACACAAAGATAACATTATATCCCATGACAGTCATCTTCCTCAATGTCAATGGACTAAAGTCACCAATTAAGAGGCACAGAGTGGCGAAATGGATCAAAAAGATGAATCCAATCTTCTGCTGCCTACAAGAAACAAAACTGAATAGTCAGAACAAACATAGACTCAAACCCAAAGGCTGGAAGAAAATCATCCAAGCAAACAACACCCTTAAAAAGCTGGGATGGCCATATTATTTTCAGACAACAGAAACTATAGACTCAGAAAAGATGTAAGGCACAAAGATGGATACTTCATACTAATCAAGGGATATGTTTAACAGGAAGAAATCACAATACTAAACATACACACACCTAATGAGAGACCAGCAAGGTATCTAATACAATTAATGACCAATTTGAACGAGGATATCAATAGCACAATAATTACGAATGATCTCAACATGGCCCTGTCAACACTTGATAGATCAACCAGATAGATGAAACCCAAAAATATATACTAGCTCTCAAAAGAGAAATGGAAAAAGAGGCCTAGTAGATATATGTAGGACACTAAATCCCCAGAAAACCTAGATACACATTCTTCTCCAGTGTACATGGGTCATTCTCCAGAATAGACCACATGCTGGCAAATAAAACATAACTCCATAAAATCAAGGGGATAGAAATTTTGCAGGCTACCTTCACAGACCTCAAGGCTCTGAAATTAGATGTGAATTACAAAAGGACACAGAAGAAAAACTTGAACACTTGGAAATTAAACAGCCTACTACTAAACATTCAGTGGATCTGAGATCAAAGAGGAAATGAAAGCTTTCCTGGAAACAAATGTCAATGAGGACATAAACTGTCAGAATCTATGGGAGACAGCAAAAGCAGTTCTGAGAGGAAAATTAATGGTGTTGCAAGCACATAACAGGAAGGAAGAAGGGGCGTACCTAAATATCTTAATGACTCAGCTTATAAAATTAGAAAATGATCAACAAAAGGAACCAAAACTAGGGAGACAGAAAAAAATTACAAAGCTAAGAGCAGAAATCAATGAAGTGGAAACCCAAAAAACAATTCGAAAGATCAACAAAAGCAGAAGTTGGTTCTTTAAAAAAATAAACAAGATTGATAGACAATTGGAAAAAAATCACAAATAAAGAGAAACTTGATAACCCATATTAGAAATGAAAAGGGGGAGATCACGACAGATATTACAGACATTCAAAGGCTAATAAGAGACTATTTTGAGAAACTCTTTGTCACTAAACATGAGAACCTGGAAGAAATAGATAAATTCTTGGACTCTTATAACCTTCCATGGTTTAATAAGGAGGATGTAGCATATCTAAGCACCCCCATCTCTATTGAGGAAGTTAAACAGTAATCAAATGTCAGCCCTAAAACAAAAGCCCAGGCCCAGATTGATTCACTAATTAATTCTTTCAAATCTTTAAAGAGGAACTAATACCAATCCTGGCCAGGCTCTTTCAAGAAATGGAAAAATATGGGAACACTTCCAAAAAGCTTTTATGAAGCCAATATCACCTTGATACCAAAATCAGACAGAAATGCTGCCAAAAATAATTACAGACCTGTATCTCTGATGAACATAGATGCAAAGATCCTCAACAAAATCCTGGCAAATAGGGTTCAATGCATCATCAAGAAAATCATTCACTACTATCAAGTAGGTTTTATCCTAGGAATGCAATGCAGGTTTAACATCAATAAATCTATCAGCATAATACAGAACATCAACAACATGAAAAATAAAAACACATTATCTTATTAATAGAACCAGAGAAAGCATTTGATAAGGTCCAACACCCATTCTTGATAAAAAATGTTCAGCAAGATAGGAATGAAAGGAAGTTTCTTTAAAATAGTTAAAGCCCCCGGAGAGATAGCACAGCGGTGCTAGCCTTGCAAGCAGTCGATCCAGGACCTAAGGTGGTTGGTTCGAATCCCGGTGTCCCATATGGTCCCCCGTGCCTGCCAGGAGCTATTTCTGAGCAGACAGCCAGGAGTAACCTCTGAGCACCGCCGGGTGTGGCCCAAAAACCAAAAAAAAAAATAGTTAAAGCCATCTTCCACAAGCCAATGGCAAATATTATCCTCAATGGAGAAAAATTAAAAGTCTTCCCTCTAAATTCTGGTACAATACAAGGCTGTCCTCTCTTACCATTCCTATTCAACATATTACTATAAGTACTTGCTATAGCGATTAGGCAAGGAAAATATATTAAGGGAATCCAGAGAGGAAAAGGAAGAAGTCAAGTTTTCATTGTTTGCAGACAACATGATACTCTACTTAGAAAACCCTAAGGACTCTATCAAAAAGCTTCTAGAAACAATAGATTCATATAGAAATGTGGCAGTCTACAAAACGTACACACAAAAATCAATGGCCTTTTTATTCAACAATAATGACAGAGAAGAAATGAACATTGAAAAAACAACTGCATTCACATTAGTGTCAAACAAACTCAAATATCTTGGAGTCAACTTGACTAACGATGTTAAGGACCTATACAAAGAAAACTATAAAACTCGCTCCAAGAAATGATAGAGGACATGCAGAAATGGAAACACCATGCTCATGGATTGGCAGAATTAACATCATTAAAATGACAATACTAACCAAAGCATTGTACAGATTTAATACAATCTCTCTAAAGATACCCATGACATTCTTTAAAGAAGTGGATCAAACACTTCTTAACAATAAACACCCTCGAATAGCTAAAGCAATCCTTGGGAAAAAGGAATATGGGGGACATTACTTCCCCCAACTTTATACTGTATTACAAAGCAATAGTTATCAAAACAGCATGGTATTGGAATAAAAACAGACCCTTAGATCAGTTGAATAGGGTTGAGAATGTTCAGAGAATGTTCCCCAGACATAATTTTTGATAAAGGAGCAAGAAATCCTAAATGTAGCAGGGAAAGCCTCTTCAACAAATGGTGTTGGCACAACTGCAAAAAGGCGAACTCAGACCCCAACTAACATTATGTACGAAGGTAAAATCCAAGTGGATTAAAGACCTTGTTATCAGACCTGAAGCCTTAAGGTATATAGAACAGTACATAGGTAAAATACTCCATGTCACTGAGACTAAAGGCATCTTTAAGGAGGAAACAGCACTCTCCAAACAAGTGTAAGCAGAGACAAACAGATGGGAATATATTAAGATGAGAAGCTTCTGCACCTCAAAGAAAATAAAGTCCAGGATACAAGAGCCACACACTGAGTGGGAGAAACTATTCATCCAATACCTATCAGATAAGGGCTAATATCCAAAATGCACAAGGCAGTGACAGAACTTTACAGAAAGAAAACAACAGCTAACCCCATAAAAAATGGGAAGAAGAAATGAACAGAACCTTTTCAAAGAAGAATTACAAATGACCAAAAGACACATAAAAAGGCTCTACATCACTAATCATCAGGGAGATGCAATTCAATACAACTATGAGGTAACATCTTATGCCACAGAGATTGGCTCACATCACAAGGAGTGAGAACAAGCAGTGCTGGTGGGGAAATGGAGACAAAGAAAATCTTTTTCACTGCTGGTGGGAATGCCATCTAGTCCAGACTTTATAGAAAGCGATATGGAGATTCCTCCAAAAACTAGAAATTGAGTTTCCATATGATTCAGCTATACCGCTCCTAGGGATATACCCTAGGAACACCAAAATACAATACAAAAATCTTTTGCTCATACCTATAATCATTGTAGCACTATTTACAATAGCCAGACTCTGGAAAGAACCAAGATGCCCTTCAATAGTTGAATGGCTAAAGAAACAGTAGTTCATATACACAATGGAATATTATGCAGCCGTCAGGAGAGAAAAAGTCATGAAATTTTCCTATACATAAATGTACATGGAATATATTATGCTGAGTGAAATAAGTAGAGGGAGAGAGATAGACACAGAATAATCTCACTTGTCTGTGGTTTTAAAGAAAAATAAAGGACATATTTTTTGCAATAATTCTCAAAGACAAAAGAGAGCAGGGCTGGAAGGTCTGATTCATGTCAGGAAGCTCTCCACAAAGAGTGATTAGTACAGTTAGAGAAATAACTACATTGAGAACTATCATAACAATGTGAATGAATGAGGGAAGTAGAAAGCCTGTCTAGAGTCCAGGTGGGGGTGGGGTAGGGAGGAGGGGAGATTTGAGACATTGGTGATGGGAATGTTGCACTGGTGAAGGGAATGTTCTTTACATGACTGAAATCCAACTGCAATCATATTTGTAATTAAAGTGTTTAAATATAAATATTTTTTAGAAAGTCACAAGTCTAAAATCAAAGATATATTTACTTAAAGCTGTTTCTCTCTGGGGAATTTTGTTTCTCTTTTGGGAGGAGAGTGAGTTTGCTATGTCCATAGCTGCTCAAAAGTTACTTCAAATTCTATGCTCAAAAGAGCATGCATTTATGGGGATTAAACTGGGTTCAGTAGCATGCAAGACATCTTTGTATTATCTTTATGGTTCTTATTTTTCATCACTGTTCTTGCAAACCCTGAAAACACCCCAAGAAAAAAGCCTATGGTAACCTGATAAATTATTCCATTTGCCAAAATTATCCCTTTTATCTCAGATGACTGCAAAACAAATACTAGTCAAGTAAAAATATGTCCATACTAGACCTCACAGACCTGATAATATTGGCACAGACCAGATGATCCACACAGATAATACATTCAAGTGTGAAGAATAATCACTTTTGCTCAAAATCATTAAGGTTTATGGTTATTGTTATGAACCATAAAACATAACTTAATCATATGAATGATAAAATATATACTGCATATATTTTATTGGTAGAAATTATCAATTTACCAGTAAATATATATTATTGGATTCTATTTGGTCTAAAGCAAGAAATAACTAACAAAAGACATTAGAAATTGAAATGAATATAGAAAAGCAATCATGAATAGCTCACTCTTTGGGGGGTGTTGAGCCACACCCACTGGTGCTCAAAGACTACTCCCACTTTGGTCCAGGTGCTGCTCAGAGAACAATAAAGTGTCAGGATTGAATCTAAGCTTCCTGCATGCAAAACATGCACTCCATTCCATTGTGCTATTGTTTATGCCCCAAAAGTGCATTTTAAAGACTTAAATGGAATAATAAAACAGTTTCCACATCTAATCACAAAATTTTATAGGTAAGGAATCATTCATTTTCTGAAATAAAATTTGCAGTTCATAAGACTCATGTATTTTTTCTTTACAATTGAGGAAGGTAGAAATGAGAAAGGTTTCTACTGTGATACACAACTTACACACAATAACTCTTCCCTTGGAAGAGTTTATTGGTTTTCCTAGGCTTTCCCATTTCCCTCTAGGGTCCAAAGAGAGGGTCTGGGGGTGGGAGCTCTGACCTTCCAGCCTTAAAGCTTGGAAAGGATCTCCTTCCTTCCTGGGAGCTGGGAGGTTCGGCCAGCATGGCATTTGGCAGCCCTCCGCCATGCCAAGGGCCTCTGTAACCAGGCCTAGGAAGGGGTGTGGGACATGGTTCACCTCAGCACCCCTCTACCTCCTTTCTCCGGTTCTCCAGGGCTTTTCCTGGCCACATGGCTGGGCAAGCCAGCGAGGTGGGTCCCTTGGAGGAGTATATTGGTTTTCCTAGGTTTTCCCCATTTCCCTCCCAGCTCCAAAGGGAGGGTCTGGGGGTGGGGGCTCTGACCTTCCGTCCTCTAGCTCCGGAAGGATCTCCGGGAAGTTTCCTTATTAAACCTGTGCATTGTGAAACCGTGCAGGGAACATTATGACAAATATGTGGATATCATTGTGTTTCATTGCTTGTCATCTGAACGCTGTCCAGGAGCTCATTTTATTCCTTTACTCCCTCACTCTCATCTCTTGTTACCCCACATTTAACCATTTTTCTGTACTAATGATTTTTGTTTTGGCCAAGAAGGATTACATATCTTTCACAGTAATTTTTTGGGTGGAGTCTGAAGCTTCAGCAGGCAATGCTTCATGGCAAGGTTTCATGTTGTAGGCTTTTTGGCCAAGATAAGGTGAAGATGCAGCCTCGGCTGCCCCCCACAGCTTTCTCTCTCCTTCCTCCCCGTCCCCAGGGTTATTTCTGGACACCTGCTCAGGGTCCCAGCAAGTGGGTTCCAGTGAGGTGCAATTTAAAAGAGACCCCAGGCTTCCTTGCTCCTGCAAGGGGCTGGGAGGGGACTGGTGAACTTTCAACTTCCAGCAATTAGGAGTCAAACGCCTCTCGGGGAGTCGGAAGCTTCAGCAGGAAACAAGGGGAGGACATGACTCCATGTCCTCTTCTCCTGTCCAAATCACAGACCAAAGTGGTGTCTCGGAAATACCCCCCTCCCTCTTGACTATTTCTAAAACACAAAAGGGACATATGTATCTCCTTTGTATATCTCAGATGTATTCCCTTAACATCTATAACTCTTTTTGAACATCCTCATATAGTGATAATTTTGTCCACTGGATTTGTTATTTGATTGTTTGATTTTTCCCTCTTGATATCTGTTTTATAAGCAATACTGGTAGAAGTGTATCTCTGTATAGATTTTATGTTTGAACCAAGTTACGGGGAATATTGGACTTTATTCGTCGACCCTCAGATGCACCAACAATATTGCTTCTCTTTTGCATAGGCACATTAAAATGGGAAAATAATACATATGCAAACAAGTTCTTATCTAATAGAGATGGGAACACAAATTTGGTAATGTAATTAGGCCTTTTACTGTGAACATTGGCATAATGATTTGGCTTAGGCCTCAGAAGAATGGGCATCGCCTACACACACCTGAACAATGAATACCATCTATGAAAACAACCACAATTGTCTATAACATTACCAGGATCCAAGCTTCTACCAGGGAAGACCTACCACAGCTTTGACATTTATTTACTCCAAAGAGTGCTCCCAATACCCAGATGACTCAGCAACAGTCTGCATGCAGAGCAGATCGCTCCACATTTAATGGTATGCTGAAACTAGAGGATGCTCCACATCAGCCTGACATCAATGAAAGAAATGCACAGAACCCAGAGTCTTTAAATATAAGAATCTGATACCAACAATAGCTAAAGTGTGAAAAAGTTTCACCGGGACCTTGAGAATGACTCAAGTTGGACGGACTGGTATGTCTGGAACCCAGAGTCGGTCTCATGCCAATAAACTTCTGGAGTGAGGCCTTTTTGTAATCAGGGCAAGGATTTTTTTCCATTTTCCCATTTTTCTGGACCTATGCGAACAACGGCGATTGCCACTACCACACCTTTACTATATATTTTTTAATCTTATCCTTTAAGGGAAAATACAACTAACTAAACTTAAAAAAAAATAACTGTATTAGAATGCCTGTCTCGAATACAGGTAGGGAATGGGAAGGGGGGAGGGGGTAATGTTATACTGGTGAAGGGGGGTGTTCTGGTTATGACTGTAACCCAACTATGATCATGTTACTTAAATAAAAATATATTAAAAAAACAAAAATATGCATTTTCCCCCAATTACTGTGCCTATGCAAAAAGAAACTTGCCACACCAGCCACCTTCTATTTTTTCTTTTTTTTATTTGGTGTGGTTTTGGTTTTTTCTTTTTCTTTCTTCTTTTAAACTTAAATTCATAGCTTCTACACAGGGGCTCATCCCACTTTCTCTCAATAAAACCATAGTACATGCAGGGCTGGAGTGGTGGTGCAAGCGGTAGGGCATTTGCCTTGCACATGCTGACCTAGGACAGACCATGGTTTGATCCCCTGGTTTCCCACATGGTCCCACAAGCCAGGAGTGATTTCTGAGCGCAAAGTCAGGAATAACCCCTGAACATTACTGGGTGTGGCCCCAAAACCAAACCAAAACAAAACAAAAAGAACCATAGAACATAAATCAGCTTGTTATTCTTCATAAATTGAGAAAAAAGAGTGAATGATACTAGGGGCAAGCAGTCTCATGAACATTAAGTGGAAATAAAAATAATTAGCCCTAAATTCCCAGCCCAAAGTTAATGACAGTAGAATCAAGAGATCCAAACTACAACATGCTATACACAATAAGGACTTATTAGACTTGCAGTTCAGGTGGCTATAGATGGAGACAGGGGAAGCATGCTAGGAACAGGGCAGAGGGAGGTCAATACTTGTGGTGGGAATTGCCCTAATTTACTGTCACTATATACCTTAAATATAACTGTGAAAGATTTTAAATTCACATTGGTTTCAATAAAAAATTATTTTTAAAATGCAAGGCATTCTTTGTTATTGGTTATGCATTGCATTGTTGAAGAAAATATAAATAAAACATAGAACAATGAACAAATACCACCTCATACTTAATAGGTGTTCAAAATATGAAAACCACAGCTAGTCCAAGGTGGGCTCCATAAACATTAATTTTGCCTGTTCTCTGCCTTCAAAATATAGTCCTCCTCCACACTAAATCTGAGATAGACAAAATTATGAAATGAGTCTTATTTGCAGTTAAGACAACAAAAACTGAATTTAGCTGAAAAGATCAGGCTGGGAATTAGCATGGATATCACAGTTGAATCCCTCTCTATAAATGGCCCTTAAAATATGACTTTATAGACTGATGATCCCTAGAAAGTCAAGTTACCAAAAAAAAAGTCAAGCTCAAGAGCTGGAACAACAGACTCCTATCAATTAAAAAATCAAGTAGAAAAAAAATCAAGTAGAAGTTTAGTATAGCATTTCTCAACTGGGACCTCTCAATATGGCCCTCTGAGGGCCCTTGGGATATCCCAACGGAGGCAAAAGTTTAAAATTACATCAATTCAGGATCATGGCATGAAACTAGAGAACAACTTGTAGAACAGATAGGACCACAGAAAGAAAAAAAGATCAGAAGAGTGATGGTTAGAAAATTAGAAAGTATTGAAACTCTCCAAAATTCTAATATGATCGTCTTCAGGAAAACCTATAATCAAAGAAGACTTCTCTGTTCTCTATCTGAGTGAAGGTCTATGTGATTGATTTTTCTGGAAACATGAGAGAATATTTAATGTTATACTGTAAGGACAACTGGATACTTATAACTACCTAGTGGTTATTGTTTCATGGTCTCTTATGCCATCTCTCCTACACTGTTAGCTTTAAAACCACCAGTCAACTAAAAAGAATAAAAGAGTTATAGGCTCCATACCTCCAATGGAGCTCAATAGCCAATCCAATTCAAGGGAGGGGGAAACAGTACAGAAATATGAACTTTCAAATAGGTTTGAAGACAGAGAAGAGTTCAGAAAAACTCACTTCTACAGTCTCTGAATCACAAGCCTTCTTAAGAAAAGATGTCACATGCTCAGTGCCAGGGACATTCAGAAGCTGCAGAATATCCTCACCTGCTGGCTGATGAAAATGACTGACGCTGGGGTGCCAGCTGAAAAATCAATTATTCACATCTACTAGGCAGTGGCCCCCTACACAGGCCAGCAGTGGCAAGTCGCAAGAAGGGGAGATTGTTGTGGTTTGTTGTTAACATGCACTATCCATTTCTCTGGCCTTGGAGCTCAACAATAGCAAAATCAATATGCTGATCTGAACTAAGAAAGTGACAACTGCATTATAAGTACCTAAAAGCCTCCTAACAACCCTACCAGGCAAATGACAAAAGGAATATTTCTTATCTTACCATTTTTTCCCTCACATTTTGTATTTCTGATTTTCTTCAATAAGAATAGGAACCCAGGTTTCATATATTCCTGGTCATTAGGAAGTTCAGTTTTGGGGCTTTTTGGGGGGGTTTCTGAAAAAGATAAAGTAGCTACTTATTTTCAAGGAGACTGCATTTGCTCTTTTTCTTCCTACACATAATTTTCTGTATGTCCTGGTGGCCCAAAACATCCTTTTTATGTTTATATCACCTTTTCAAAGAGCAGAATCTCAGTGAAGTTAAGCAATGCAAAAATCTCATTTTAGTATTTGCCATTCGTGGAATTAAGAAGATATACAACTTGTGCTCATCAAATTATTTATGTTTAAAATATATTTTAAGAACATATTTGTCTTGTTCTAAAGTCTGCTGTTCTTTATAAATAAAAGTTAAATAATTAGGAGGAATCAAATGGTACAGACATCTTTGGAAGGTTCTTATAAAATTATGTATATGCTAAACATATAGGCAGTAATCCTACTCCTAGATGAAATAAAATGCATGTGCACATAAAAATTTCTGTGCATGACTATGGATGGTAATATTATTCATAATATCTCAAAACTTAACAAATTTTCCTCCATTAGGAGATAGAGGGAAGTGCCAGGATATTGCATTACACTGGTAGAATAACTCATTGGTCAATGGTAAAATGCATCTATCAATATAAACCAAAAAATGGATGAATGTGCCAAGTATTACAGGAAGTAAAGCAGTCAGACTCAAAGGCTGCATAATGCCAGATTCTACATATAATTACATCTGGATAAGGCAAAACTATCAGTGAACAGATTATTGCTTAGCAGGGCGTAAAAGGATGGGTTAGCAAATTGGTAGTAGAGGAAGTTACTTGAGTGACAGAAATCTTTTGATTCTTCTTCTTCTTTTTTTTTTTTTTTGGTTTTTGGGTTGCACCTGTCAGCACTCAGGAGTTACTCCTGGCTCTCTGCTCAGAAATCACTCCTGGCAGGCACGGGGTACCATATGGGATGCCAGGACTTGAACCACCATCCTTCTGTATGCAAGGCAAACATCTTACCTCCATGCTATCTCTCCAGCCCCTCTTTTGATTCTTGATGGCAATTGGGGTTACATGACTGTGTTAAACTCATCCTACAAACATGAAGTTCTCTCCACATAAATGGTATCTTCAACTTTATTTATTTATTTTATTTAAAAAAAAAAAGCCTTCACTGGCGCAACATTCCCATCACCAATGTCCCAAGTATCCCTCCTCTCCACCCACTTTATCTTCAACTTTAAACACTGGGAGAAATTGGGTGAGGAAAAAGACTTGAGGAATTCCTTTCCAGTCTTAACGTGCTTTGTCATTTATCCCACCACATTTTCTTTCTGATCTGTAAACTTTGCACAATAACCAAGTCCAGTAAAGGGAAAATTTTTTCTTTAATGCTATTTAGGACCCCTTCACTGACTTCCAAAATGAATTAAACAAGAAAGATTGTGGCATAAAGCACTAGACAAAAATTAGTTCTGGGTGAAATATTCTCAATGCTGATCTTAACCCACATCTTCTTAAATTTTTACCTACTAAGGTCCTCACTGGAGAAAAAGATCAGGCAGTTCAAGAGACTTGTAAAACTTGTTAGTAGGATGAATACAATAAATAGGGAGTACTAAAACACATTTTTAATACTGGTATATCATTTCTTCCTTAATCCTGATGATGAAGAAGGCGATAATGGTGTTATGAATGCCCAGAAAAGTCTGAAGTTGAAATAAAGAACATTCCTGAAAGGAACTGTGGTCACAAATAACCCAAAAACCAAAATTACAGATAAAAATGTGGACATACTATGTCCCTCATCTCCTCCTCAGTTTTCCCCCAGATGCTCCATTAATCTTAATATGCCAGCTAGATAAAGAGTCTAAGGGGATCTGTGCCTTAGATCTGGGTCAGCCTCTAGGACTCAACAAGGCAAAGAGGAATAGAGATGGGTCTAGAAAAATGCAATGTAGTAAAATATCCAAGAATAACAAAGATGACTATTTCTAGTCAAGTATCTTGACAACTTCTAAAATCGTTGCTGCTTCAATAGTCTATGAACCTACCTGAGTCAAATTTTGAAATCCCCACTGTGTTCCCTAGGAAACACATTTTCATATAGAATAATTCATATTTCTCAAAGAATGCAATTACCTTTATCCATTAGGGCTAAAACTTCTCGCCTAGCTAAATTGAATTTTACCCAGTGGTGAATGGTCAATATCCTTAGTTGAACAGAATCTCTTCAAAAAACTTCTCAGTTGGCTATGAAAACTTCAATATAAATGTTTCAAAAGAATAAGTATATGATGAAAACCTTACTTTTTCAGTTAAGAGTTAAAATGCCTAGAAATTTAATACTGCAAAAGGTGCAACTATCTTTTTCTTCCTCCCTCTATGAGATATGATCTATGAATTTAATATAGACATAAATTTATAGAATTTAATATAGACATAAAATAGAAAATTTTTTTTTTGGATTTTGGGTCACACCCGCCTGTGCTCAAGGGTTACTCCTGGCTGTCTGCTCAGAAATAGCTCCTGACAGGCACGGGCGACCATATGGGACACCAGGATTCAGACCAACCACCTTTGGTCCTGAATCGGCTGCTTGCGAGGCAAACGCCGCTGTGCTATCTCTCCGGGCCCTTTTTTTTAAAAATAGAAATAGTTTGAATACTTCCCTTATATTTTACTTTGCATATGCTGTCTGTATTTTAATTCTATAATGCTGAAAATATGTAAATACACTAACAGTTCTATAAAAAAAACACAAAAATGTGGAAAACTAGCTCTCTTTAGAACAAGCAGGGTTAAGTATAGATCACTGCTAAAGTGATCTAAGAATCTAGAGTTATGAATTCTTCATTTTTTTTTACAATTCACAAAACGGCACTATTTTTTCTCTTAAATTCAGAAGATATTTATCTCTGCAATATTTGCAGTTACAAAGGAAATAAAATTACTTTGAAACATCAGAAATAAATACAAAACGGTGACCAAGAGAAGAAACAAGGCCTTCAGCAATATAAACTCTGATGCTCCAATGTCCAATGTCCAAAAACAATTTTCAGCATGGCACTATTATTGCCACTCAACAAATTAAAAACCTTGTCATTCCCAACCCCATTGAACTCTCAGAGGTGGTTGTACTAATGGTGGATCTTGAGAGGATGTAAGTGGAAATAAATCTAATAGTATTCTGGAAAAATACTATAGATTCTTATAAGGATGCCTAAGCATAAAAATGCAATAAGCAGGTTGTTTGAATTTTCAAAAATGGAAAGATGAGCCTAATTTGCACTTGTGTCACTGATACCCTTAATAGTTGGGGTCTTTCTCCAACTTAATGACTATAGTAAGTGAAAAGAGTAAGCAAAGTCGAGTATAAACATCTGATTACCTGTGCTATTTCATATAAGGTGACTAATTTGCCTCAAAGTATGATGGTAGAGGTCATCTATACTGGCTGTATGTAGCAGATACTCAGTGTCACACTAGTGCCTATAGTTTGACATATCTTCTAAGCCTGAAGCAAAATCAGAAAGGACACACTCTTTCTGGAAGCCTTTTCTTGCAACCAGATTTCCTATCAATATTTCCAAAGCCCCAAACGTTCAGGAAAGCCATTAGTAGACACCCTTCACCCAAAATAATTCCTCCCTTCACAACAACCCATAATATGTGGATATTATAGATAATAAACAATACTTGTTAGAATTACCTGAATCTTTAGATGAAAACTTTCCCACTGAGGTAACATGGATAAACATAATATTAATATTGATGGTTTATATATAATAACACCTCTCCATACATAGCACCAAAGTGACATTTCTGTCACACCCTTATTCCTGCCCTTAGTAAGATCAATATTGTTGACAAAAGTCTAAGGGTTTGTTTTCACTGACCACTATATATCCCCTTGCTTTGCTTCTTAGTGGACCACTTATGAGCAATATTATGCTTGTGGACAAATTAGTCCCTATCCCTCTAATATTTCACTTAACATGACACACTTCATCCACGTTGAGAAAAATGCATGATTTCATGTTTTCTTCTAACTCAGTAATATACTGTTACAGCTTCATTATCAATTCTTCCATTATTAACATAGGTATGCATTTATCTTTTCACTGATTCTTGTAGATGTCAAGGAGTGAAATTACTGAGTCATAGGACTCCATATTGTTTTCCATAGAGGCAGAACTAACTTACACTCTCACCAACACTGGATGTTGGCTCCTTTTTTGTAATATCCTTGGCAGCATTGGTTGTTTCTGGAATTTTCTATTTTGCCACTAACTAGCATGAGGTGATACATCACTGCCATTTTGATTTGCACTTTCATGAAACTTATTTAAGATGAATACATCTACATTGAAAAGGTGCCTGTTCAAGAATAACCACACTCTGTGGGATTTTAAAAAAGATAGTTTGAAGACCAGAGAGATAGGACTAAATGTAGGACATTTGCCTTGCACTCTGCTAACCTGGGTTTGATCCCCAGCTTCCCATATGGTCATTCCAGCCTGCCAGGAGTGATTTGAGTGCAGAGTTAGGAATAACTATTGAGCATCATCAGATGTGGCCCAAACCTTCCCACCAGAAGAGATAGTAAGATAATATTCAGAGACAATAAAGACAAAGGCTTGGAGGGCCAGGAGGACCAGTTCATGGTAGAAAGCTTGCCACAAATAGCAGAGGAGTGGAGTTAGAACAGTTAGAACAGAGTTAGAACAGTATCACTATGATACTGAACGTTGTAAATGATCACTCTGAACAAGAAGTAGATGCTGGAAGGAAATAAACGGATATGTATGATAATACTTCAGTAACAATATTGCAAACCACACAGTCTAAAAGAAAAAATACAGGGAGACAGAAAGAGAGGGATATAAAAAAAGAGAAGAAAATGGATAAATGTCTACCCCAGAGGCAGGCAGGAGAAAGGGTGAGAGGGAAAGTAGGGACATTGTTGGCACAAAATATGCATTGGTGAAGGCTATTGCACATTATATGACTGAAACACAATTATGAATAACTTTGTAACTGTGAAAGAACAACTATTGCAAACAAACTTGTAACCATGTTGTTTAAATAAAGTTCCTTTAAAATGTCTGTTCAGTTCTTGTCCTACTTTTTTTTATAAAATCTTTATTTAAGCACCATGATTACAAGCATGATTGAGGTTGGGGTTCAGTCATAGACAGAATACCCCTTTCACCAGTGCAACATTCCACCACCAACGCCCCACCTCCCTCCTTCCCAAACCCTGCCTGTATTTGAGACAGGCATTCTACTTCTCTCACTCTTTAGCATTGTCATGATAGTTGTTAGTGTAGCTATTTCCCTAACTGCACTCACCACTCTTTGTGGTGAGCTTCATATTGTGAGCCAGTCCTTCCGGCCCTCATCTCTATTGTCTCATGGCATTATTATAATAATTTCCTTAGTTTTTCTTAAAACTCATAGATGAGTGAGACTATTCTGTGTCTACCTCTCTCCCTCTGAATTATTTCACTCAGCATAATAGATTCCATGACACCCACGTATAGGAAAATATTTATGACTTCATCTCTCCTGATGGCTGCATATGTATATATGTGTATATGTACAAGTATATGTACCAGCCATATGTATATGGCTGCATATGTATATATGTGCATATGTACCAGTTTCTTTAGCCATTCATCTGTTGAAGGGCATCTTGGTTGTTTCCAGAGTCTGGCTATTGTAAATAGCGCTGCAATGAATATAGGTGTGAGGAAGTGATTTTTGAATTGTATTTTTGAGCTCCTAGGGTGTATCCCTAGGAGTGGTATAACTTAATAATATGGGAGCTCAATTTCCAGTTTTTTTGAAGAATCTCCATATTGTTTTCCATAAAAGCTGGACTAGATGGCATTCCCACCAGCAGTTACTGAAAGTTCCTTTCTCTTCACGTCCCCGCCAGCACTGATAATTCTTGGTCTTTGTGATGCGTACAAGTCTCTCTGGTGTGAAATGATACATCATTGTTGTTTTAATTTGCACCTCCCTTATGATTAGTGATGTTTTGGCCATTTTTATTTATTCTTTGAGGAAGTTTCTGTTCATTTCTTCTCCCCATTTTTGAATGAGTTGGATGTTTCTTGTTAAGTTTTTTCAGTATCTTGTATAGATTCTAAATTAGCCCCTTATCTGATGGGTATTGGATGAATAGCTTCTCCCATTCAGTGGGTGGCTTTTATATCCTAGGCACTATTTCTTTGGAGGTGCAGAAGCTTCTTGTTAAAAAAAAAAAACAATTCCGGGCCGAGAGAGAGAGCACAGCGGCGTTTGCCTTGCAAGCAGCCGATCCAGGACCAAAGGTGGTTGGTTCAAATCCAGGTGTCCCATATGGTCCCCCGTGCCTGCCAGGAGCTATTTCTGAGCAGACAGCCAGGAGTAACCCCTGAGCATCGCCGGGTGTGGCCCAAAAACCAAAAACAACAACAACAACAATTCTATTTACATAGTGACACACAAACTCAAATATATTTGAGTCAACTTAACTAAAGAGGTGAAGAAATTACAAAAGCCTGCTTCAAGAAATAAAAGAGGACACAAGGAAATGGAGACACATACTCTGCTCATGGATTGCCAAAATTAATTCAGTAAAATGTCAATACTACCCTAGGCATTGTACAGATTTAATGCAATTTCTCTAAAGATACCCATGACATTCTTCAAAAAAGTGGATTGCTAAAGCAATCCTTGGGAAAAGGAATATGAGAAGCATTACTTTCCCCAATTTTAAATTGTATTACAAAGGAATACTATTAAAACAGCATGGTATTGGAATAAAGACAGATCCTCAGATCAGTGGAATAAACTTGAGTATTTAGAGAATGTTCCCCAGGCATAAAATTAACTAATCTTTGATAAAGGGGCAAAAAATTCTAGATGGAGCAAGGAAAGCTTCTTCAACAAGTGGTGTTGACATACCATTGCCACTTGCACAAAAGTTAACTCTGACCCCATCTAACACAACTCGTAGGTAAAACACTCAATGACATTGAGACTAAAGGCATCTTCAAGGAGGAAAACAGCATTCTACAAACAGGTGGAAACAGAGATAAACAAATGGGAATATATTAATCTTGTCCTATTTTTGATAGTTTTTGTTATTAAATTTTGTGAGTACTTTATAGATCATAGAAAGCAGCTCTCTTTTAAATATATGGCTTGCCAAGTTCTTATCTAATAGAGATGGGAATGCAAATTTGGTAATGTAATTGGGCCTTTTACCCTGAACATTGGCATAATGATTTGGCTCAGGCCTCAGAAGAATGGGCATTGCCCACACACACCTGAACTATGGAAACAACCACAATTGTCTTTAGCATTCCCAGGATCCAAGCCTCTACCAGAGAAGACCTACCACGGCTTTGGCATTGACCTACTCCAAAGAGTACTCCCAACACCCAGGCGACTCAGCAACAGTCTGCATGCAGGGCAGATCGCTCTGCATTTAATGATATGCTGACACTAGAGGATGCTCCACATCAGCCTGACATCGACAAAAGAAATGCACAGAATCCAGAGTCTTTAAATATAAAAGTCTGATACCAACTATAGCTCAAGTGTGAAAAAATTTCACCGGGACCTTGAGAATGACTGGAGTTGGATAGACTGGTATGCCTGGAACCCAGAGTCTGTCTTATGCCAATAAACTTCTGGGGTGAGGCCTTTTTGTAATCAGGTCAAAGATTTTTTTTTTCCATTTTCTCCATTTTTCTGGACCTATGCAAACATTGACGATTGCCACTATCACACATTTACTATATTTTTTTACTCATCCTTTATTTTACCACATATTCTCACTTTTTTTTATAAAACTAAGAAGAAAGGAATAAAGAAAGGCTGGAGCCAGGGGCCAAGTGGTCTCAGACACATTGGTAAGAAAATAAATAAAGAAAATACTAAATATTCAAGCCAAAGTCAATGGTAATATAATTAAGGGACCTAAACTTTAACATTTTAAACTTAAAGGGGCCTGTTATATTGACAGGGCAGGAGGCAAAATGTAGAGATATAGAATGCATTCTCGTATATTGGTGGATGGGAATGGCCCTGACTCATACATAGTATATCTGAAGTTCAACTATAAAGGAATCTGTAGATCACAATTATTTCAATAAAATAAAAAAATTCTTAAATGCTAACATTTAATATTAAATTGTGTTTGGAAACATTTATTCAATATTTGCATAAATCCGAACCTCCAAATTTATGATAATTACATAATTTTATATTTTTTATTTAAAGCCATGTTATTTACAAACTTATTGATAATTAAGTTTTAGACATATAATATTTCAGCATCAAACCCACCAGTGTCAACTTCCCTTTAACAATGCTCCAAGAGTCCATCCCATGACACCCTCCCTACACAAGCCTGCCATCATAAAAAGCATGTTTTGGAGTTTGGGTCTAACAATTTCATTGTTGTTCACTTTGTGCCTTGGATATTTAGTTCTGTCCTTTAACACCACCAATGCAATTGAGTCCCCTTGGCTCCTATCCCCTCCTAACCCCCATTATTTTACATCTGTCTTCCTCTTTCTCCACTCAATTTCTTTTCTTCTCCTCACTATATTCTGGGGCCAAGAGTATTCTGGACAACTCCATTTAACCCATTACATTTCTTCATGTAGTTATCCTAAAGACAATATATAAGTAATATGATCCTGTATTTATCCTTCTTCTGGTTTACTTTATTTAATATAATATCTTCCAGTTATATTTCTGTTGCAGCAAATTGAATAATTTCATTGTTTCTTTTTCTATTTTTCAATTGTTATAAACATTATGTTTACATACATATATAGATAGAGATAGAAATAGATATAGATATATAAACCCTTCACCAGTGCAACATTCCCATCACCAATATCCCAAGTGTCCCTCCTCCCCACCCCACACCGTCCTGTACTCTAGACAGGCTTTCTACTTCCCTCACTCAGTCACATTTTGTTATGATAGTTCTCAGTGTAATTATTTCTGTGACTGCACCCAACAATCTCTGTGGTGAGTTTCATGTCTGGAGCTGGACCCTCCAGTCCCTGATAATCATTACACAAATGTTTTACATTTTTCTCAAAACACATAGATGAGGGAGACCATTCCGTGTTTATCTCTCTCCCTCTGACTTATTTTACTCAGCATAATAGATTTCATATGCATCCACGTATAGGAAAATTTCATGACTTCATCTCTTCTGACTGCTGCATAATATTTCATTGTATTTATATACCATAGTTTCTTACAATATTACAATATACAATATTCATTCCATTGTATATATGTACCATTGTTTCTTATGGCTATATAGTATTCCATTGTACATATGTACTACATATTCATGATTCACTTATCTGTTGTTGGACATCTAGGTTGATTCCAACTCTCAGTTATTGTACTCAATGCTGAAATGAACATCAGTGTTCAGACATCCTTTTCTCTCCTGGGAATAGATATCCAAAAACAAAATTCTGGGTTATATGGCAGCTCAATTTGGTATTTACTGGGAACCTCCGTACTGTTTTCTATAGGGGTTGAACCAGACAGTATTCCCACCAGTAGTGGATGAGCGTTCCTTTCTCACCACATCCCCACCAGCAAAAAATGCTCCCAGTATTTTTATATGTCCCATATTCACTGGTCTAAATGATATCTCATTGCCTTGATTTGTATTTCTCTAATAAGTGATGATGAGCATATTTATGTATCTGATGGCCATCTGTCTTCCTCAAAGTGAAGTCAATTCATTTCCTCTTTCCATTTTTGATGGGGTTTTTAGGTTTGGGGTGGTTAACCTTTGTGAGTAATTGTTGTATTTTAGATATCAACTCTTTATCTGATGTGTATAGTGCAAGTATTTTCTACCATGCAGTTATTTTTAGTTTAATTTGTGTTTCTGTTGATATGCAGAAATGTTTTAGTTTGATGTAGTCCCAATTTTACATTATTTTAATTTGTGTTTCTGTTGACATGCAGAAATGTATTAGTTTGATGTAGTCCCAATTTTACATTATTTTAATTTGTGTTTCTGTTGACATGCAGAAATGTATTAGTTTGATGTAGTCCCAATTTTAAATTATTTTAATTTGTGTTTCTCTTGACATGCAGAAATGTTTTAGTTTGATGTAGTCCCAATTTTAAATTATTTTAATTAACTTCTGGAATTTTTATTGTGATTATCCTAGTTTTAAGTTTTATTTCATGCAGTTTATTCTTTTACATTTTAAAGTAAATAAATAGAAATGTTAGCAATTTATAGAATTGTATTCACCAGTTTGTGCAAACACTCATATGTGTTAAACAGAATATTTGCAAAGCTCTTTTCCAAATTAAACTGACAAATCACTTGCTTGAAAGATGTCTTCATCTAAAATGGTACATAAATGCCCCAAATGACTCCACCCACACTCAGTGACATTACCAGAATGTGGGAAGACGATCATAGATTATTTCTTGTTATACTTGGTGCATTTTAAAAGAGGGAGCAAGACTGGAAAACAGCAACTGAAAAGAACTATTAAATAAATCTATCAACAAAATGCAGAATAAGCTTGAAAAATAATGAGACTATTGCTGAATGAGGCAGATGGCTTGGCAACCCTAAAAGACTAACATCAAACAAACATTCATTTGAGTCTTCATCTAACGTCACTAAATTAGTATGTGAATTCAAACATTTGTCTTTTGATATTTCTTTCCTGGTGGTAGAAACTATGTGCATAAGGATCACTAGCAAGAGGAGGAGGAAATGATAGCCAAAGAAAAATGGTACGTATAAGTCATGCTGACACTAAGCCTTATGGGGATAGAATAGAAACAATTACTATCTATACCTCAAAGAGCTAAGACATAGTTGAATTCTTCTCTTATGTATAATTATCCAAAATTATTGTCCCAAGTTTTTCAAACTTTGCCACCACATTATGCATTTCACTAGTATACTTATCATGCAATTGACAAACTGATATTAAATAACATGTAGGTATTCACAAACAGGAAATTTATCCCTATAAAAGTTCATAAAAAGCATAGCGAAAGGGTGAAAAAGTCTCTTGCTAATCTGATATATAAAAGTAGATATGATCTTATTAAAAATAACAGTACTCAATAAGAGAACTGATTCCCACTACTCAGTTTGGGGGTCAGAAATAGATAGGGAAGGGTGTTGGGCTTTTGAAGGCAGAGAAGTATAAAGATACACTGGTAAGGATGTGGTACTGGCAAAACATCACTGATAGTATTGTACACCACAGAGCTGCAATTAAAAAACCTGAACTAAAATTAAATAACAGCTCTTAAGTATTCACTATTTTAAAGTGCCAGGCTTAAAACAAAGGCAAGCAAAGACTACATGCAACTTATATATGTTTGTACCACAAGATACACTTAGATTTTCTAGTGAAGAAAAATTTCCACACACTGAGTTTTTATAAGAGAATATAAAAGAAACTTAGTACTTAAAATAGGAAGTTACTACAAATGAAAGAATTTGCCATTTACTCTAGAAAAGTTCACGATAATTTCTTAATTTAAATATATTTAAATCTATAAAAATAAATGATGTTCAAAATTCATCAATTTTGAATATGTGATCAAAATTAAAGGCAACATTTTAAAACTATTTTTCTTTTTTCAGTATTGTCAATCAGAAGTGTCCCTGTGGCACTGAGAAAAATTACCTCTCCAGTTATTTCACAGAACGCATAACCCTAAAATGAAAAATGATTTATAACAACAAAATATTGGCAAGTAAAATACAGTTGTACTCAGTGAAGAAGTACTTCCTATTAGAATGACTTGTATAAAGGAAAAAAGTATCACAGCCTTTCTCCTATTATCTAAGTTCGGTTCTGTGTGTTAGAACATAGGCCCCAAACCTAAAAAACCCAATTGTGGATGCCTGCCCAGTGGGGCCCGACTGTGAAAAATTGTGAGTGCTCCCTTGTGTGTCTGTCTCCTGTCCTGTCCGTGAAACTCTTGGGAGTGGGCTGAAAAGAGGCTCCAGAAAACTCGCTCTCCCAGAAGCTCATTCTAGGGCGGAACGCCACGGAACTGCTTCATAACGTGAAAACCGGCTATAAGCATTACATTGCAGAAGCCAGGTCCCCTGTTTCTGACGTCAGGCTGGGAAAATCTATGAAACTATGCCTGCCCAGTGGGGCCCGACTGAAAAATTGTGAGTGCTGCCTGTGTGTGTCTGTCTCCAGTCCTGTCGAGTGAAACTCTTGAAAGTGGGCCAAAAAGAAGCTCCAGAAGAACACGGCCGCTCCACTTGGCTATGAAGCCATGTGATCTTTCTAAGGAAAGAACACCATTGCAACGAGAAAAAAAAATCACACTAAGAACTCTGCTGGATCACTGAAGCCCAGCATTTCTCTCTGGACTGTTTCTCTGCTGCATGCTCAGGCCTAAAATTTGATCCTGTGAGAGGCTTCATCCACAGAGGACTCGCCTCCCCGGGAGGCAAGTCGTACCACTCAGAAAGGGTGGAGAAAGGGTGGAGCCAGAGGAGTGTGGGTGCGTACATCATTTAGCCAATGAATACCCCACAACACGTAGAAAAACCCACAATACAAGTGTGACAATGGGGAAACAACGCAGGCCAGCATCAGACATAGAGAATGAAGATGACAATTCTGATGACCAGATAATGACCAAACAACTAATCAACCTCTAAGATAAGGACTTTAGACAAGCAATATGGAAGATGCTCAAAGAACTGAAAGAAACCATGGGTCAAGTTGAACAGAACACTAACAAGAACCAAGAAAATATGAAGACAGAAATTACAAAACTCCAAAATGAAATAACATGTCAACTAACAGGCCTGAAAAACTGAGTAAACAAAGTGAATGACAAAATGGATAAGCTCTGCGACAGGGTAACAGAAGCTGAGAATAGAATTAGTGCTGTGGAAGATGAGATAAATAACAATTCCATACAGCGGGAGAGATCAGAAAAAAAACTTAAAGCAAATGAACAGAAAATGGAAAAATTAGTTGAAGAATGGGAACAGATGAAAATAGAAGACTATGATAATCTCTACAGAAACAACTTAAGAATTATTGAAGTCCCAGAGACACAGGAAGAAAATTTCCAGGAAGAATCAATGGTCAAGAACATCATTAAAGAGAAACTTCCAGAGCTAAAGAATACATGTGATCAAATCCTCATGCTCGAAGAGTACCAACCAAAAGAGACCCCAGAAAAAATACCCCAAGAAACATCCTAGTCACAATGACGAATCCCACAGAGAGAGACAGACTTCTGAAAACAGCAAGATCAAAAAGGGAAATTACATTCAAGGGAGCATCATAGAGATTTACAGCAGACCTGTCACCAGAAACACTCAAGGCCAGAAAGCAGTGGTGGAATACTGTGACAAGACTGAATGAAATGAATGCTTCACCCAGAATACTGTACCCAGCAAAACTAACTTTCCGGTTTGATGGAAGAATACATGGTTTCACAGACAAAAACAGCTCAGCAACTTTACAGACTCAAACCCACTCTTAAAAGAAAAATGGAAAGACCTAATTTAAGACAAGACTAACCAAAAGCACAACAAATTTCGATATAAAGATGGCATTAAATCCCAGGACAATTCTTTCTCTCAATGTCAATGGACTAAATGCACCAGTTAAGAGACACAGAGTACCTAAATGGATCAAAAACTCAAACATACCGTCTACTGCCTACAGAAAATGCACCTGAATAGTCAGAACAAATATAGACTCAAAATAAAAGGCTGGAGAAAAATTATCCAAGCAAACAACACCCATAAAAAAGCTGGAGTGGCCATACTAATATCAGATAATGCAAACTTGATACTCAGGAGGTTGTAAGGAACAAAGACAGACATTTTATATTAATCAAGGGGTACGTAGAGCAGGAAAAAAAATAACTCTCCTAAACATATATGCACCGAATAAGGGTCCAGCAAAATATTTAATACAATTGTTGACAAATCTGAAAAATAATATCAATAATAACACAATAATTGTGGGGGACCTCAACTCGGCTTTGTTAACACTGGATAGGTCAAACAGACTGAAATCCAACAAGAATATACTAGACCTGAGGAGAGAAATGGAAGAAAGAGGCCTAGTGGATATATATAGGACACTCCATCCCCAGAAACCTGGATACACATTCTTCTCCAATGTACATGGCACATTCTTCAGGATACACTACATGCTGGCACATAAAATATACCTCCATAATATCAAGAGATAGAAATATTGCAGGATTCCTTCACCAACCACAAGGCTCTGAATTTATTTGTGAATTCCAAAGAGAAACAGAAGAAAAAAATTTAACACCTGGAAGTTAAACAGCCTCAAACTGAATAACCAGTGGGTCCAGATGAAATCAAGGAGGAAATCAAAAGGTTCCCGGAAACAAATGATAATAAAGACACAAACTATCAGAACTTATGGGACACAGCTAAAGCATTACTGAGAGGAAAATTTATAGCTTTGCAAGCACACATCAGGAAGGAAGAAGGGGATTACCTGAGTAGCTTAATGACGCAGCTCTTAAAACTAGAAAGTGCTCACCAAAAGGACCCAAAAATAGGGAAACAGAAGGAAATAACAAAGTTGAGAGCAGAAATCAACGAAGTGGAAACCAAAAAAGCAATCCAAAAGATCAACGAAAGCAGAAGAGGATGTAGCATATCTAAACACCCCCATCACCATTGATGAAATTAAAACGGTAATCAAATGTCTGCCCCCAAACAAAAGCCCAGGCGCAGATGGATTCATTAATGAATTCTTTCAAACTTTCCAAGAGGAACTACCACCAATACTGGCAAGACCTTTCGTGAAATTGAACAAACAGAAACACTTCCAAATAGCTTTTATGAAGCTAACATCACCTTGATACCTAAACCAGACAGAGATGCTACGAAAAAAGAAAATTACAGACCAATATCACTGATAAATGAAGATGCAATGATCCTCAACAAAATCCTGGCAAATAGGATTCAATGCCTCATTAAGAAGATCATCCACTACGATCAAGTAGGTTTCATCCCAGGAATGCAACGGTGGTTTAACATCCATAAATCTATCAACATAATACACAACAACAAAAACAAGAAAAATAGAAATCACATGATCATATCAATAGATGCAGAGAAAGCATTTGATAAGTTCCAACACCGATTCTTGATCAAAACTCTCAGAAGATGGGAGCGGAAAGAACCTTTCTCAATATAGATAAGGCCATCTAACCACAACTCAGAGGCAAATATTTTTCTAATTGGAGAAAAACTGAGTCTTTCCTTTAAATTCTGGCACAAGACAAGGCTGTCCTCTCTCACCACTCCTAGTCAACATAGCACTGGAAGTACTTGCTATTGCAATTATGCAAGAAAAAGTTATCAAAGGAATCCAGTTGGGAAAGGAAGAAGTCAAGCTCTCGCTGTTTTTTAGATGACATGATACTCTACCTATAACACCCTAAAGTCTCTACGAAAAAGCTTATAGAAACAATAGACTCATATAGCAAGGTGGCAGGCTACAAAATTAACACACAAAAACCAATGGCCTTTCTATACACCAATAATAAGGAAGAAATGAAAATTAAGAAAACAATGCCATTCATAACAGTGCCACACAAACTCAAATATCTTGGAATAAACTTGACTAAAATGTGAAGGAACTATACAAAGAAAAATATAAAACTCTGTTCCAAGAAATAAGAGAGGACATGTGGAAATGGAAGCACATACCCTTCTCATAGATTGGTAGGATTAACATCATTAAAATGGCAATACTCCCCAAAGCATTGTACAGATTTAATGTGATCCCTCTAAAGATATCCATGACATTCTTCAAAGAAGTGGATCAGGCACTTTTGAAATTTATTTGGAACAATAAACACCCCTGAATAGCTAAAGCAATCATTGGGGAAAAGAATACGGAGGAATTACTTTCCCCAACTTTAAATTGTACTACAAAGCAATCGTTATCAAAACAGCATGGTAATGGAATAAAGACAGGCTTTCAGATCAGTGGAATAGGCTTGAATACTCAGAGAATGTTCCCTAGACATACAATCACCTAATTTTTCATAAAGGAGCAAGAAATCCTAAATGGAGCAAAGAAAGCCTCTTCAACAAGTGGTGTTGGCACAACTGGCTAGCCACTTGCAAAAAATTGAACTTAGACCCCCAGCTAACATTGTGTATGAAGGAGAAATCCAAATGGATGAAAGACCTCGATATCAGACCTGAAACCATAAGATATATGGAACAACACGTAGGTAAAATCACTCCAGGACATTGAGACTAAAGGCATCTTCAAAGAGAAAACTGCACTCTCCAAGCAAGTGAAAGCAGAGATTAACAGATGGGAATGTATTAAACTGAGAAGCTTCTGCATTTCAAAAGAAATAGTGCCCAGGATACAAGAGCCCCCCACTGAGTGGGAGAAACTATTTATCACATATCCATCAGACAAGTGGCTAATCTCCAAAATATACAAAGCACTCACAGAAATTTACAAGAAAAAACATCTAATCCCATCAAAAATGGGGAGAAGAAATGGACAGACACTTTGGCAAAGAAGAAATACAAATGGCCAAAAGACACATGAAAAAATGCTCCACATCACTAATCATCAGGGAGATGCAAATCAAAACAACTATGAGTTACCACCTCACACCACAGAGATTGGCACACATCACAAAGAATGAGAACAAGCAGTTCTGGTGGGGATGTGGAGAGAAAGGAACTCTTATCCATTGCTGGTGGGAATGCTGTCTAGTTCAACCTTTATGGAAAGCAATATGGAGATTCCTGCAAAAACTGGAAATCGAGCTCCCATACGACCCAGCTATACCACTCCTAGGAATATACCCTAGGAACACAAAAATACAATACAAAAATCCCTTCCTTACACCTATATTCATTGCAGCACTATTTACCATAGCAAGTCTCTGGAAACAGGCAAGATAGAACAGACACTGCACAGCTCACAATTTATGTCCGTGGTATTGATTGCAATTTTGAATTGACAGAGGAGCTACTCACAATAATTCCAATGCATGGCCAGACCACCGCTAATGAGATATTTCCGCATCTGTATGTTGCCATTGAAAATGCAGGTTTGCCTTGGAAGAGGTTTATTGAAATAATAACCGATGGAGCACCATTGATGACAGGGAAGAAAAATGGACTGGTGGCACTTGTTCAAAAAAAACTTGAAGAGGGGGATGTAGAGAAGGCCATTTTCTTCACTGCATTATCAATCAGCAGTCCCTTTGCAGTAAATGCCTGCCGTGTTACAATGTGATATCTGTTGTTATGAAATGCATCAACCAAATCAGATCCAGGGGCTTAAAGCACAGGAGGTTCCATGCTTTTTTAGAGGAACTGGAGTCAGAGTATGGAGATGTGCTCTATTTCACTGAGGTACATTGGCTCAGCAGGGGAAATGTCCTGAAAAGATTTTTTGAGTTGAGAGAGTGAAAGCCTTCATGGAGAAGGATGGGAATGCTGTTTCTGAGTTAAGTGATCACAAATGGCTCACAGACTTAGCTTTTCTTGTTGACGTCACACATAAGCTGAATGTACTAAACAAGATGTTACAAGGCCCAGGGCAGCTGATCAGTGCTGCCCATGACAACGTGAGAGCATTCTCCACAAAACTTGTGTTATGGAAATCCCAGCTCTCTCAGACAAACCTTTGCCATTTCCCAGCATGTAAGGAACTTGTGGATGCAGGCATACTATTCAGTGGTGAGAAATATGTTGATGCTATTTTTAAGCTAGAGAAGGAATTTGATCACAGGTTTGTAGACTTCAAAAAGCACAGAGCCACTTTCCAAATTTTTGTGGACCCCTTTTTCTTTGATGTGCAAGATGCCCCTCCTGTGCTTCAAATGGAGCTCAATGATCTGCAATGCAACTCTGATCTCAAAGCCATGTTCAGGGAGATTAGAGGAAAAGAAGACATGCATGGGCAATTTTTGAGAGAATTGCCCCCAGCTTCCCTGAGCTTTCCCGAATGTTTAAGCGCACAATGTGCCTTTTTGGGAGCAAATATTTGTGCAAAAAGTTTTTCTCCACATTGAACTTCAATAAGTTAAAGTACAGGTCTAGACTTAATGATGATCATCTTCAAGCCATACTGAGTGTCTCAACTGCTTCCTTTCTAAAGCCAAATGTGGTTCAGACTTGTGAGAAGAAGCACTGCCAAGTTTCTGGCAGCAAGGAATAGGCAAAAGATGCCATTTTCAGAGAACTGTTTATGATCTTCACTCAATGTTCTATTCATGTTCAGAAGAAATAATTAAAACTATTAATAATGACGTTTGAGGACTTTTTTTTTTGAAATTCCTTATGCGGCCCTGCCTCACCCCGACTTTGCCTCCTGTGGCCCCCAGGTAAATTGAGTTTGAGACCCCTGGCTTATAGCATAACGGATCAGGAAATGTCCTATATATGAAGATCACTCTATAGCTAATAGTGTAAGCAATATACTATGGTGAACTGAAGTAATAGAAATCGACACATCAGCAACAGCAGTATGCCCATTCTTTTTTGAGGATTATGTACAGTTCAAGAACTTGAGTAACTTCGACAGCAGGAGCCATAATTATTACATAGAACAGGAGACCTTCATGTAGAATGAACCACGAAAGGGATCATGAGCAGTTCACATGCTAATGGTGCTGCCTGAATCCCACTTTCCATGCAGTGGGTGATCTGCAGCAAGTTTAGCTGGGTTTATTTAACATATCCTACAAAGTTATACTGGATCGGTACCATAAGCACCAGCACGACTACTGTGGCAGCAATGGCTCATCTTCTTCCCAGGAAAAAGAAATGGTCATATACAAGAAGAAAAGGCTAAATATAATATGAACAGGTATTACATATAATAAAGACAGACATTGAACATATAGGTGGCCACCACACACACACACACACTCACACAATAGGTTAACCAAAGAACTTATAGAATGGATCAAAATAAAGCAAAAATAATTAAGTTGAAATGGTAAAAAGCACTTAAGAACTTAATAGCCAGCATCCTAGATAGAAGAGAAACTTCAAACAAAAATTTTCTTTCTATGTCGAGTAGAGCAGATCTGAAAGAGAATTAAATGTACAAGCATGGAGAACTCTAGTACAAATATTGAACAGTAACTCTACAATATATCAAGCAAAGATGAGAAACACTGAAAAGGGAGATCACATCAAAAAGTATCATCTTGACAACATTACACATTCAAATTCCATCCTGAGAACTGAATTGAGGAAAAGAAAGCAGTAGTATTAGAATATAAAACTAAAAACTCATTAGAGAAATATACCTTAACAAAATGATATGGAGAAATATTAATAAAATGTGGACATCTTCTTTCAGAATATCTCTGTGTAAAAAAGAAAAATATGATTATATAAAATTTATAAATAGCTGCAATATTGGACAGTAATAAAAGCAAGACAAGATTTACCATTAGAATCATTGATTGCATACCAGCGTTTACAAACCCTTTCTACAATCATAATTGTGGAGAAAACCATAGAGCATTAGTAAAAACTGAAAAAGAAGGGAAATGATTATCTTGAAAAAAAACACATCATTCATTGCAGGTCTCCAAACTGTAAAAAAGAATGTATGCTGCTGTAGATTTCACTGACTGTTGGAAACTTCTTTTATCTTCTTGTCATCAAAATTGATCTATTGTTGTCTTGCAGCAATTTTACAATATGATGTACATAGTAAACTTTACCTTAATGGTTTGAAACTGATAATAAGTTGTATTTCTCAATATTGTCTTTACACTCGGGGGTGAATTCTGCTAAATTGAGTTATTCTAAAGGATAATCCCAATAGGTGTGCAGTTTTTTAATTTGTCATCAAAAGCAAAGCACTTCAAATGTATTATCAGTACTGGTGGCAGTTTCCGTGTATGTTTTTTCTTCAAAAAAAATCCCTTAGTGTTGCAGAAGTTGTAATGCACTTTGTTGTCATCTCTCAACTCTTCTTTAAAATTAGATAAGGCATTCTTGTAATGTACATTTAACTGTAGGCATGAAAGTCAGGTAGAAATAAAAAAAACATCTCATAAACCTCAGATTTTTGGTGGCATGTGAGGCACTGAAGTATGGATTTGAGCTGTCCTTGAAAGAGAGCATAAATAGCAGACTCGTGATACTGTCTGTTTTCTTGCCAGAGTGTTTAGAAATTTCAGTGTTCAGGGCCCGGAGAGATAGCACAGCGACACTTGCCTTGCAAGCAGCCAATCCAGGACCAAAGGTGGTTGGTTCGAATCCCGGTGTCCCATATGGTACCCCGTGCCTGCTAGGAGCTATTTCTGAGCAGACAGCCAGGAGTAACCCCTGAGCACCGCCGGGTGTGACCCAAAAACCAAAAACCAAAAAAAAAAAAAAAAAAAGAAAGAAAGAAATTTCAGTGTTCATACAGTAATTGGCTTTGCCTGTCACAGAACTTTCTTTCATCAAATCATGATGTAGGCCTTCTATGAGAAACATCAATAGTTAATGAGTACACTGTTGATTGTGTCCAGCAAACTGGCCATTATGTAGACCAAGCGTTATTTTGATGCATTTGGGGTTAATATGTCTGTGATATCTATTTCCCTTGGTTTTGATGATCTGAAAAAATTCTTCTGCTAATCTGCCTTATGTCTCATAGGATTTTCCTTGTTAATATCCTTTTTATAATACTTCTGATAAAAACTACGGTGTTCAAGATCTCTGATTTTATCTTTCCGAATTCTCCATACACCACAGAAGGATCTAGGGGAGAGTAAATGAATACACATGGAGTCTGTAGTTAATCCCATGACAACAGCTTCAAGGGTGGAGAAAATCTGTATCACGTAGGCCAAGGGAATTCCCTTTCTAATTTCCCCCAATATTTACTGTGCCTATGCAGAAGGAAAGAAAAAAAAAAGAAACCAGCAAAAATTTTAGTTTTGTCTTTGTTTTTGTTTTGTTTTGTTTTTGCTTTTTTGGTTTCTTTATTGTCATTGCTGTTTCCTTTCTTCTTTTGTGCTCCGTTATGACTTTTTCTTCAGAAGCTTGATTAATGTGTGGTGCATTGTTTCTAGTGCTGTAGTGCTCATTGGATTTCTTGTTTGACTTTTCTTTTTGTATTGTTGTGGTGATCTTCATCCTCTTTCCCTTTCTTCTCTCAAAACTGATGTTTAGATCCCGAGAAGGACTCTGCCCACTTTTGGCCTGTGGCATTTTTACCCCATTCTATTTCTTTTCTTTTTCTTTTTATTATTTTTTTGCAAACAGAACCACATAACTGGAACCATCTTTCTCTGCCCTCAAATTGAGAGGCAAATAACAAAGGGTACCAAGTCCAAATAACTCTATGGTCATTAAATAGTAATAAAAATGATCAGACTTAATCACCAAACCAAAGCCAGCAACAGAATCGATAACCAACCTACAACAAGCTAGATACAGTGGGGATAACATACTAGCAGCCCGGGGGGTAAGAGGGGGTATCGGATGAATACTGGGAAGGGGGAAAAGGAGGTCAACTTCAGTGGTGGGAATTCCCTGGATCAATGTTAATATGTACCTAAAATATTACTATGAAAGATATGTAATCCACTTTGATCAAAAATAAAATATAAAAATAATAAATAATAAATAAAAATATTATTAAAAAACAATGTCAAGTCTGAAATTGCAATAATGAGTTCATATAGCAAGAGTTTCCTACATTTTGAAGCCCATTTAGGGCAGTTTCCTGTCTCTCCTGTTGAGTCCCAGGGTGTAGAGGCTTATCACCATTATCAGTCTCCATCAAGTTGTGAGGCATGAGAATTAAGTCTTTGTTACCTGTTGCAGAGTCTCTAGAGTATTTTGTATATGATCTGAAGAAGGGTTTATAGTCACAGCAGTCTGAACCTGATCATTTGTGCTTGCCCAGTTTCTGACAAGGTGTAATGAGACCCAGAATTTCTTGGGAGGGTGTTCATCTGTAGAAACATAAGCATATCCTCTTCCTCTAAGAAGATTTTCAGCTATCCATTTTTCATCAACTTTAACACAGACAGGGGTATGTATTGTTTCCTGTTTCTAAATGTCTTCTTTAAAATCTCTTTTGGCTGCAGTGTAAGGTTCCTCTTGAGGTAAATTCAAGTAGCTTAATTGAATAGAGTCAATGACAAAATGTCGTCTGTGGCAAACCTCTTTTTCTGTTTTTATTTTTTGTAATTGAGTTAAGTTTCTATGAGTCCTTTTCACAATGGATTGTCCAAAATAGTTTATGTGCTTGATCTGACACTCTTTACAAAAGAATTAAAATTTCTACTAATGTAGGTGAGGCCATTATCAGTTTTTATGGAATATGTATTCCCATCACAGAAAAACACTGCAAAAGAAAAGTACAGACTTCTTTAGCCCTTTGAGATGACATATATTGCCCATATAAATTGGGAATATGTGTCTATTACAACATGGAGATAAGGTTTTTGGGGAGAAATCTGTATAAGTGACATCCATCTGCCAAAGTTCCTTAGTATGTAAACCTCTAGCGTTTTCTCCTGCAATGTGAGCTTTTTGGTAATGGTGCACAGAAAGTGCAGTCGTCTACAATTTTTATGGCCTGCCTCCATGGAATCTGATAATTCACATGCAGATGGTGTGAATTTGTATGAAGATCTGAATGTTCTTCTAAGGGAGTTTTAAAAATAGTCATTACTAATCGGTCATCATGGTAATCCTGAGTGGGCACTAATATGAGTGATAAAGATGGTCTCAGTCCGTTTCTGGAGAATCTGCTGTAAGTGTTTAAGTATGTTCTGTATTATTGGGTTGTTGGCATTGAGAGAGGTTGTGGTTATGGCAGGGCACAGACTCACCACATAATCAGTGTCACTTACAATGTTACATGGTCCTGTTACTTGGGAGAGAAAATAAATCAAATTCCACTTGTTGGGCAGACTTAATTTGGTGTGGACCACTTTTTAATTGAATCTCTGGAAATCCTTCCTTTCCCATTTTGAGACCCATCGATATAAAACACCTGAGCTCCAGGTATAGGAGAAGAATGAATAATTGAAGAAATAACAAACTGGGTTCTCTTTTAAAAAAAACCCAAGCCCTTCCTGCTGGATAATGAGAAGAGATTTCTCCTGAGAAGTCTGAAAGAGCTCTTTGAAGAGATTCATAAAGAGGTAGTGTGCATTCAATCTCCTTTTTTGGTATAGGTAAAACTATTGTGTCTGGGTCAAAGTCCATCAGAGGAACAGTTGTGAGCCTTGTTTTGATCATAAGCTCTGTAATTAGTTCTAAATAGGACACCAGAGATCAATATGGTTTATAATGTAAATAAACCCATTCCAAGTGTCCTGATAGTTGAGTAACTGCAGTTTTGGGGGGCTCTTGTTGGGAAGATCAAAAGAGCCACCTTTTCTCCAGGTACAAATCTGGAAAGATAGGATTTTTTTAGTCTATTCAAGAAAATTCCAATTTTTTTTGGGTAGCAGAGTTAGATACCTTGGACTATTTAAGGTGAGGTCTCCCTCCAGAGTTTGAAAGATATTAGTCATTTCTGAATTAGGAACTCCCAGCACAGGACTAACCCAATTAATATCACCTCAACTTTTTGGAAATTATTAAGCATTCTGAAGGATTGTTTTGATTAATGAAAATATTTTGCAGGCATATAGAAGTTAGGTCTAGAATGAAGCCCAAGTATTGATAAGGTGACAGTCTATATTATTTTTCTGTCGCTATGTTTAGTCCTGATGCTTGTAAATAGTAACAAAAGAGTACAAATTCTTTAAATCTTACTCATTGTTCTTCGTCAATAAAATAGTATTAGTGTAATGACAGATGATAGCCTGAGGGAACTTTTCAGGAGCAGGGCTCTAAATCTTATCCACAAAAATGTTGATAGCCATCCCATGAGGTAAAATCTTCCATTAAAAATGCCTATTTGGTTGTGTATTGTTCTGTGAGGGAAAAAAATGCAAAAAGCTTTCTATTATTTGAGTGTATGGGGGTATGGTAAGAACAGTCTTTTAAATTTATTTTTATCAAGGTTTAACAATAGGGGAAGGTAAACCAGTCTGCAGTTTGCCTATGGGAATTAAGGATAAATTAACAGCTATAAGGTCCATTAAAAATCTCCATTTCCTATGGGTAAATCAAGGAGAACCCCAATATCTGGAGATACGGAGATAAACCCTAGCAAGTTTCCAAGTCCACCAAAATGCACAGATCCATGGGAAGGAAACCTAAAAGCAGCCATGAAGAAGGAAATGCAAGAATTGATAAAAGAAATGAAAGAAACGCTAGCTACCAAGTATAAGAAATTTATGGATGAACAAATCAGCCAAATTAAAGAAGAAATGTTAAAGAACATGAGAGATTTCCTCCCACCTTGAAAATATGTCATGTGGATCCATCTTAGACGCCACAAGATTATACACCAACCATCCAGACTTCAATCCTGAACCTTAGACATAGAATCAACACAGTTCTTCACAACAGCCACAGGAACCAAAGCCCACCTGGGACATCCTTATTACTACTCGATCTCCAATATGTACCAGTTCTAACATGAGATCCTGACAAGGAACTTGGGAACAAATGGACATAAGAACAGGTTATGCTACCTTACCAACTAATGATAAACCAAATTGGAAGACTTACCACACTATGGGTTGTGCAAAAGCCAAGAACGTGATCTACAGATGACTGGCTGATAGAAACATAACTGGGCAGTATGTATTCTGGGACCAAGAAGAAAGCCCTAGTCTAGGGTCTGGTCTACGTCCTACATAACAAACATGACCTCCAACGCCAGAGTCCTGACTGAGGCAATTGCAAATGAACGGGTCTTCCGGAATCATAACAAAAGACGATATTCCAGACTCCATCCGAGCTTCAGCGCAAGGGCCAAGACCACTAATCACAGAAGACAGATTAAAATGACATCGAGGAAACAGAACTTCTAAAATCACAAAGAAAGTCATCATCATAAGTTCCACTCCTTGACCTGTGCACAGACTGAGACCCCTAGATTTAGAGGTCTGTCTTTATCATCCAGTTTGGAGCAGAAGTCTTCCATATGGCACAAAAACACCAAGGGGAGAATAAATGAACATGAAAGGAGTCTATAGATAATCCCATGACAATATATTCCAAGGGTAGGGAAACCCTGTATCTCGTATGCCAAGGGGATTCCCGTTTCGGATGACCCCAACATTTACTGTGCCTGTGCAGGGGCAGGGAAAGAGACAAAAAACACACTAAATAATCCTTTTTTTATTTTTCTTTAATTTTTTAATTTTTTATTTTTTTATCTAGTTTTGATCGAATTCTTTGTTTTGGGGTAAATATTGAAGAAGTTGTTCATTTTTAATTATATATTTACTTTTTCTTTCTTCTTTTCTCTTCTTCCTCCTTGCACCTTGTCATATTATCTATCTCAAGACCATGGCAACTATGTGGTGCATATTTTTATGGCTGCAGTGCTCACTGAATATCTTATTTGATTCCTCTTTTTGAACTGCTGTGGTGCTTCACCTTCTTCTTTTCCCCTTTGTCTCTCAAACCAAGGATGAGAGCTTCTAGAATGACTCTACTCATAGTCGGCATAGCCAATTTTTGCCCCATTATATTGCCTTTCTCTTCCTCAAACAAATCCACATAATTTGATCTTTCTAGTCCCGCCTCCCAAATAGAGGGGGCAATAATGGAGGCACCAAGACCAAACAGTTATAAGGCCACTAAGTAATTAACTAGACAAGAGGGGACCACACATTCTAGCAGCCCCTAGGGAGAAGAGTGGAGGATATGGGAGGCAGGATGGCAGCGGTTATGGGAGGACAATTTGGTGGTGGGAATTCCCGTGATTCAATGTAAATATGTACCTGGAATATTACTGTGAATGATATGTAAGCCACTACAATTAAAATAAAAGTTATGTTAAAAAAGAAAGAACATGAGAGATTCCATACAAAAAGAATCGAAGGACTTAAAAGACAAAGTAACAAGCCTTACGAGCAGAAACTCAGAGTTGGAGAAACACATTGAAGAACTCGAAGGAAAACTGCAAACAAAAAATGACCACGAAACCAATAAAGAAATAAAAGGCGAAGCACTGGAAGGAAAAGTCCAGTATCTAATGAACAAGGACAAAAGAAACAATCTGAGAATTGTGGGTATACCAGAAGGAGAGGAAATAGGTAAAGGGGAAGAACAAGTAGTCAGAGATATAATAGCAGATAAATTTCCTACCCTCTGGAAAGAAACTTCAGTGCAAATCCAGGAAGTGAAGAGAGTCCCTAATAAAATAGACCTTAATAAACCAACACCAAGACATATAGTAATCCAAATGGCAAGAAACAAAGAGAAAGATGAACTCCTTAAAGCAATAAGGGAGAAAAAAAACCTCAAGTACAAAGGAAGGGACATAAGAATCAAACCAGATATCCCATTTGAAATAATTCAAGTAAGAAGACAGTGGAATGACATATTTAAACGACTGAATGAAAGAAATCTCCAATCTAGGGTCCAATACCCAGCAAAACTATCATTCATATGGGAGGACAGACTAAAAACATTCTCAAACAAGAACGAACTTGAACTATTTGTGCAAACAAAGCCAATCCTAAGTGACCTACTCAGAGAAGAATTACACAATCCAAACCCCCGATTGTAACAAAAACCACCCTACAGTACACAACTGCACAAGAGTCATCTCTGTCAATAATCTCCCTAAATGTTAACGGACTAAACTCTCAAATTAAAAGACACATAGTAGAGAACTGGATTAGGAAAAATAAACCAGACTTCTGCTGTCTGCAAGAAACACACCTACAACTACAGGATAAAGACAGGCTTAGAATAAAAGAATGGAAAGTAATTATTCAGGCCAATGGAAAACAAAAAAGAGCAGGGACAGCCATTCTTATATTAGACGAAATTGCATTCAACCTCAAGAAAGTGATCAGAGACAAAGAGGGTCACTACTTACTGATCAGGGGAATATTAGATCAGAAGTACTAACCCTGGTCAATATCTATACACCTAATGTAGAGTCAGCAAAATATGTGAGGCAACTGCTTGCAAACCTGGAGAAACACATGAAGGGAAACGTGATAATAGTAGGGGACCTCAATAATCCACTATCACTACTGGACAGATCCACCAATCAGAAAAGTAGCCAAGAAATAAAAGCTCTAAATGAAAAATTAGAAGATCTAGGGATAATAGACTTATATAAGGCTCTCCATCCCCAGAAAGCAGAATATACATTCTTCTCAAGCCCACATGGAACCTTCTACAGAATAAACCATGTCTTAGGATACAAAGCCAACCTATATAAAACCACAAATGTAAGGATCATTAGAAGCACCCTATCAGATCACTAGCAACAGAGGTCAAAATTGACGTCAAGAAGAAGCAATGGAGAAAAACTAATACCTGGATATTAAACAACATGCAGCTCAACAACAGCTGGATCAAAGAGCAACTCAAGGAAGACATAAAATGATTCCTTGAGACAAATGATAATGAAGAGACAACTTGTCAAAATTTGTGGGACACAGCAAAAGCAGTAATTAGGGGGAAACTCACAGCAATACAGGCCTATATCAAGAAACAGGAAAATGACAAAATCAACAGTTCAAATGATCACCTCAAGGAATTGGAACATCAGCAGCAGAGAAATCCAACCACAACCAGAAGGCAAGAAATAATAAAAACCAGAGCAGAAATAAACAACATAGAAACTAAGAAAACAATACAAAAAATCAATGAGACCAGGAGTTGGTTTTTCGAAAAAATAAACAAGACAGAAAAATCACTGACAAAACTCACCAAAAAAGAGGCAAAACACCCAAATCAGTAGGATCATAAATGAAAGGGAGAGATTACAACAGAACCCCCAAGAAATACAACATATCATGAGATCATATTATGAACAACTATACTCAGCGAGGCTAGAAAACCCAGTAGAAATCGACAGATTCTTGGAAAAATACCATCTTCCGAGATTGAAAAAGGAAAAACTAGAAAGCCTAAACAGACCAATCACCTCAGAGGAAATTGAAGATTTAATTGAGAAACTCCCTAAGAACAAAAGTCCAGGCCCAGATGGATTTACAGGTGAATTCTATTAAACATTCCAAGAAGACTTACTACCACTTTTCCATAGGCTCTTCCATACCATCGAAAAAACAGGAATCTTCCCCAACTCCTTTTATGAGGCTAATATCACACTCATCCCCAAAGATGGCAAAGACACCACCAAGAAAGAAAACTATAGACCAATCTCACTAATGAACATAGATGCAAAGATACTAAAAAAAACTTAGGAAACCGAATCCAGCACTTCATCAAAAAAGATCATACATCATGACCAAGTGGGTTTTATACCAGGAATGCAAGGTTGGTTCAACATACGCAAATCAATCAACATTATACATCACATCAACAACAAGAAAGACAAAAACCACATGATCATATCAATCGATGCAGAGAAGGCGTTTGACAAAATCCAACACCCTTTGATGTTAAAGACACTCAGCAAAATAGGGTTAGAAGGAACCTTCCTCAAGATAGTTACAGCTATCTATGAAAAGCCTACAGCCAACATTATACTTAATGGTGAGAAACTAGAAGCATTTCCACTAAGGTCAGGAACTAGACAAGGCTGTCCACTCTCTCCATTCTTATTCAATATAACCTTAGAAATCCTAGCAATAGCAATCCGACAAGAGAAGGGAATCAAAGGAATCCAAATTGGGAAAGAGGAACTCAAAATATATCTATTTGCAGACAATGTGATGATATACATTGAAAACCTTAAAGAGTCCACATTAAAACTCCTAGAAACAATTAACCAATACAGTAAAGTGGCTGGATACAAAGTCAATACACAAAAGTCAGTAGCGTTTCTATATACAAACAACGAAGTTGAGGAGAGAGAGATTAAAAATATCAGATAAGGGCTGATATCTAGAACATACAAAGCACTCAGAAAACTGAGCCCTCCAAAACAAAATAAATCCATAAAAAATGGGGAGATGAAATGAATAGACACTTCTCTGAGGAAGACAGAAGGATGGCCAACAAACGCATGAAAACATACTCACCTTCACTCATCATCAGGGAGATCCAAATCAAGACAACAATGACGTACCACCTTAAACCAGCAAGGATGGCTCACATCAAAAATAATGGGAACAATCTGTGTTGGCGGGGATGTTGTATGAAAGGCACTCTCATCCACTGCTGGTGGGAATGCCCCTTAGTCCAACCCCTATGGAGAACAGTCTGGAGAGTGCTCAAAGAACTCAAAATTGAGCTACCATTTGACCCAGCAATTGCTCTCCTAGGTATCTACCCCCAAGTTGGAAGGACATTCATTCCAAAGTATGTGTGCACCCCACTATATATCACAGCACTCAGTATAATAGCCAAGTCCTGGAACCAAACTCGATGCCCAACAACAGATGAATGGATCATTAAGATGTGGTATCTATACACAGTGTAATACTACATGGCAGTCAGAAATGATAATCACAGACTTTGCAGCAATGTGGATGGACCTAGAACATATTATGTTAAATTAAGCAAACCAGAAGATGAAAGATAAATACAGAATGATAGCACTGTTCTGAAGCACCTAGAACATACACCTTATAGGCAACTAATATTCAACAACCAAATAACAGGGTTTAACAGGGTAGAAAGTCAAAACACTGTAATAGTCAATATATACTCTGGAGTAGGGTCCAAAATACAAGAAAAAAGGAGCAACACAAACTCTTGACAAAACACTATACCACAAAGAAACCAGCAACAGCGGAAACAGCATTATTGAGAGAACAGGTATGTAATCAGCCTTCTAATAATACAAAGATCCATAATAATTTCTTAGGGATCTTATACAGGATCACAGGTAAAGAACACCATGGGAAATCACTGACTCCAATGGAAACATCTCATAACACTATGTTTTAATGCCTTAATCTTACTATATTTAAAATAACCTCTCAGCTTTTATATCCACAGGCATTCTTGGATACAAAGGGTGGACAATCTAAGATGGCATCCTGGGGCCCAGTCACACGAGATACCATACCCAGCTTGCACTATGAGAATGTCCTGAGAAAACTCTTTAACATACACTTTATCTCTAGGTTATACCTTCTTTTAGGATTTAAAGCATGTGACCAGTCAGACCACCGAAGCAGCAACTTGACGTACAAACTTATACTACAGGCCCTACTCATTGAACACATTCAAGCAAACTAGCATTCCCTTGCTATTCTCTCCTCTCTTCTCAATATTTTCTTTTTTATTTTTTCTTTCTATACCTTTCTTCTCTTTTCCTTTTTTTCCCTCTTCTCCCTTTCTTTCTAATGTATTGTCTCTTTTCTTTCTTCCTACCCCTTCCTTGTACTTTTCCCTCCCCCCCTTTGGAAATCCAACTATTCCTTCACCCTTTAATCCCATCCAGACCTCCCACCATATTAAAACTCTTCACCCTCAGTTCTTACTCCATTAGGCATCAAGACTGACCTCCTACCCCAACGAACCAGTACCCAGCACCCAAGTGAAAGGACATCCAGTCAAACCAACACCTCGTCACCTGTAAGAAAAGGCAACCAACTTCCCTGCAGACTCAGGCTACGTGGCCCTCCCTACCAACTCTCCCTAACATGGACTGTTACTTGAAACTGGACTTAGCTCTAAAAGTATCCCCAATGCAAGAGCTCTTCCAAGACCTCCCTGTCGCAAATCTTTACCAATCTCAAGAAGGTCAGGGGCTGTGATGGAAAGGTGCCTGGGAACCCATACACCACAAGAAAATCCCAAAAGACAATGGGGAAACCTAAACTTTCAACATAAGTATAAGACCTGTATTACACACCTCCTTACCTGCTTATCCCCAAAAGTAAAGTAGTCTCTTGCATCACTTTGTTCCTTTAATTACTTTAATTCATTTTTTAAAAATGTTTGTTCTACCTATACATAGGTGAGCACATATATTTTTATTCCTATTTTTTATCTTTTTTGGGTGTGTGACCTGTTTCTGTTTTCTTCTATGTCCACCCCCAAATGCACCGACAATATAATGTAGCACCATTCCTCCCTGCAAAGGCACACTAATAAAAGGGGAAATCCTACATATAAAAAGAGCTCTTATCTACTAGGGATAAGGACTCATACTTGTATACAATACAGGGATATCTCCCACCTTGAAATATGTCATGCAGACCCTACTTAGACCCCAGGTGATTAGACACCATTCGTCCAGCCTTGAACCCTGGATCCCAGACATAGAAACGACAAAGTTCTTCACAACAGCTGTGGCAAACAAATCCAAACAGGGACATTCTTAATACTGCTGGGCCACCAACAAGTGCCAGCTCTAATATGATATCCTGACAATGAGGAAAATGGGAACAACTTGACCTAAGAGCAGGTTATCCTACCTCACCAGCTAACGATAAGACAAAATCAGAAGACTTGTCACCCTTTGGTTGGTCCAAAAGCCAAGATCACGATTTACAGATGACTGGCTACTAGAACCATGACTGGACTGTATATATCTTGGGACCAATAAAAAAGCCCCTGTCTAGGGTTTGAATTACGACCTGCACAACAACCATGATCCCCAGTTCCAAAGGTCTGGCTGAAACAATTGCAACGGAATGGGGCTTCTGTAAACACAATGAAAGACGCTACCCTAGGTTCCATCCTAGGATCAGTGAAAAGACCAAGACCACCAACCACAAAAGATGGATTAAAATGACACTGAGGGAACAGAACTTCTAGAACGACAAAGAAAGTCTTCATCATAAATCCCACTCCTGGACCTGTGCAGAGGTCTGATTTTATCACCCAGGAAGGAGCAGAAGCCTTCCACACACCACGAAAGCACCATGGAGAGAATAAATGAACCTGAACGGAGTCTATAGTTTATCCCATGACAATATACTCCAAGGGTGGAGAAACCCCATATCTCTTAGGCCAAGTGAATTCCTTTTCGAATAACCCCAATATTTACTGTGCCATTGCAGGAGAGAAAAAAGGCAAAAGGCACAAAATATTTTTTATATTTTTATATATATTATTTTTTATTTTTATTTACCTATCTACTTCTTGTCAATTTCCTTGTTTTGGTGTGGTTATTGAAGTTGTCCCCATTTACATTTATGTTTTTTCCTTCTTTTCTTTTCTTTCTTTATATGCCCTGCATGTTTTTTATCTCAAGACCATGGCTATTTTTGTGGTGCTTATCATTGTTATTGTTGGAGTGTTCACTGGATATTTGACACTTCTTTTTGTACTGTTGGGGTGTTACACCTTATTTTTCTCCTTTGTCTCTCAAACCGATGATGAGAGCCTCTAGAAGGATCCTGCCCATTTTTGGCGTATTAGATTTTTACCCCAGTTTATTACTTTTCTCCTCTTCAAACAAAACCACATAACTTGAACTATTTAGTCCTGCCTCCCAGTTAGAGGGGGAAATAAGGGAGGTACCAAAACCAAACAGGTGCAAGACTACTAAGTAGTAAACTAGGTACAGAGGGGACCACATTTTCTAGCAGCACCGGGGGTGAGGGAGGAGGATTTGGAAGGTAGGACGAAAACGGAGGTATAGGGAGGACAAATCGGTGATTGGAATCCCCCTGATTTTATGTAAATATGTTCCTAAATATTATTGTCAACAATATGTAAGCCACTATGTTCAAAATAAAATTATCTTTAAAAAAAGTCTCCGTTTCCCAGATTTTTTGAGTAGTAAATATGGGCGAATTCAACTGAGAAAAGGAAGTTTCAATATGCCCCAATTTCAACTGTTTATCAAATAATTCCTTCAGCACCTTAAATGTATCAGATTTAAGGGGCCCTTGACCTGTCCTTATTGGTTCATCAGATTTCCAATATAAAATTTTTGGTGCTGTATCTTTAATGGCAGTGGCCCCTAGTAAATTTTTTGAATTTTTGAATCAGAGGATAATTCAGGTTTCTCTGGAACTAGTGGGATATGAAATTCTGCTTTTCAGTGTTTTTGTAGGTCACAACCCCCAAGATATGGTGAAAACGGACCTACTTGTGGTATAATTGTGGCTCTCTGATTTTCTGGGCCTTTGCACACCATAACTTTTGTACTCAGCAGATAGTTTAATCCTCCCACTCCCTCCAAAGAATATAGGTTTTCCTGGAAAGGCCAAATTTCTGGCCTGTCTTTTTGAGAGATAAAGGTAACCTGTGCCTCAGAATCCAGAAGCCCTTTGAAAGTTTTCCTTGGAGCTGTAGTTTTAACATTGGATTTTTATCCCTCATTTTAGCAACCATAGCCACGAGTGAGTAGTAGATGGTACAAGAATCAGTGCTTTCAAAACCTTCCATTCTTTTCTTATCTGACTTCCCAGTCATGACATACGGAATTATCAAGAGCTGGGTAATCCCTTCACCTTTTTAAAAGTCCAAGTAACAGGCACATTAATAATCACAATTATCTCCACCATTGATTCTGAATTTATGTTTCCATTCACAACTAAAATCCCCTTGATGCTGGGGCTGCTCCTGCCCAAAATCAAACCAACTATATTCGGGGATGTTGGGCCCATAATACCTGTTTTTAACATATAAGGACATTGTCCTAGGTAGATATTAATGTCTTCTGGACATATTATGTCCACATCACTGCTTTCTGTGGTTGCCGGATTCAGATAATTTACAGTGTAGAATTTCCTTGGGCTGAGCTGAGAAGCATTATGGTCAAGAGGCTTTGCCCTGATTTTGAGGGGGCTGACACAAGACCTGATATACATTTCCCTGCATCATGTATCAATGCCCATGGGGAATTGAATTTAAAAGGAGTTGGCAGTTTCTTTTGAAATGCCCAGGCTTCACACAGTGGAAGCAGTTACATTGCCTCCTGAGGTTTGTATTCAAACCTCTCCCCAGGTTGTTATCAAAGTGTTTTTTGGACTGGTAATCTTGTGCCCAGTGATGCCCTGTATTGCATTTTGGGCAAAAGCCTGGTTTCCCGGATATGTTTTGTTCCCTCTAGGGAGAAGGTATAATGCCCTTAATTGTAAAAATTTGTACAGGGTTTGTATGAGATGAGGCTTGGGTTATATCTTTCACATTCCGACAGGCTATGATAAAATTGTTCAGATCAGCTTTATCAATCAAAGACATTTTTTTATTTTTATTGTGGCCAAAGTGAATTACAAATCTTACACAGTGATATTTAAGGTACACAGTGACAATAAATGAGGGCATTTCCACCAGCAGTGTTGTCTTCCCTTCATCCCTGTTCCCAAGCATATATCCCTTATCTCCCTCCTTTATCCCCCAGAATGCAAGTGCAACTAAAAGCATATATGTTAACACTAATGTAAACCTCTTTTTTTTTTTGCAGTTCCAGATATTTTTACTGGTGGTTTCTTTTTTTTTTTGGGGGGGGGGCACACCCGGCAGTGCACAGGGGTTACTCCTGGCTGTCTGCTCAGAAATAGCTCCTGGCAGGCATGGGGGACCATATGGGACACCGGGATTCGAACCAACCACCTTTGGTCCTGGATGGGCTGCTTGCAAGGCAAACGCCACTGTGCTATCTCTATGGGCCCTTACTGGTGGTTTCTTAAAGGTTTGGAGTCAAAGGAGCATTGTAAAAACAATGTTAGTATGGCAATTATTGTTTTCATGGGCCCACCAAAGTATGGGGGTCATGGAAAGAAAAAACTTTGGCCCAAGTACAAGGAGACCCTATCCCTGAAGTTTCCTGACATAAGACCATTTCTAGGCTCCAGGCAAACTAGTTTGTCCAATCCCAGTCATTATCCGTAGTGCCCATACAGTTAAATTATTCACAGTCTCTGTTGTTGATCTCACATTTCTGTATTGAAGGTCCTGGAATCTGTATATCTTACATTGAAGTCAGGATGGTGCAGAGCGGCGTCTAATTTCAACTCACACTTAATGGGCAATGCAGAAATCCCTGTTCAGTACACAGGTCGTTGTTGTTGTTGTTGTTTAAATCTTCTCAGTGTTAAGGAAAGACTCTTTTGAATAAATCGATGTCAGAGAAGCAGTAGGGTCATCCCTGGTAATCAGAGGCATTAATACTAATTTACAAACTTTATTAGCATTGTGGTAAGCCAAATTCTTTTCAAGAATTTTTCTCATATCCTTGTCTTTTACTTGCAATTTAAGTGCATTCTGGAGCCTTCCTACAAACTCTACATATGGTTCAAGACAGCCCTGTTTAAGTTTAAGAACATTCCCTAAATATATTCCTATGGAATCAATCTTTTCCCATGAGGATAACGTGATTTCCTTAACTATATCCTAAATTTCCTTTTGTAAAGCAGCTTGAACTTGAATATTTGAATATTGATTTTCAGACATCAATAATTCATAACATAGGATCACCTCTGCCACCCATTTTTTAGTTTCTTTTGGGATTAAAAGTGTGGCTTTAACTCCTTCCAGGTAAAATATGTCCCATTAAACCCACGGAGGTGAAGTTAAACACCTTTTTACTATTTTTTTTTAAATCATGCAGAACTGAAACTAATTTTTTTCTTTTTGATTTTTTTAATTTGGTTTTGGGGTCACACCCGGCAGCACTCAGGGGTTACTCCTGGCTCTATGCTCAGAAATCACTCCTGGCAGGCTCAGGGGACCATATGAGATGGCGGGATTCTAAATCTTTTATAAGCCTGGGTGTTTGCAGGATAAAGGCCTTTATTTTTTTGTAGTGAGAGATGATATACCAGTTTTACTTGGGCCTGAGTATGCATAGGATAAAGGCCCTTATTTTCTGTAATGGGAGGAGATTCACTATTCCTTATCCTTTTATCCCTTAATACCCAGTATGACGATATTTAAGCTTAGCATGACAATATTTACCAATATTGAAATTCCAGAAATTATCAAGAATATATACAGGAGAGGTAATTATGTAATTATATACTTTCATTTGCGATGTGGACCACCGCCAACCTAAAGCAAAAACTTTACACAATGCCGAACCAATCTGTTAAAAACAAAGTGGCATAATCTATGCAATTATCCACATAGGCCATGTTAAAGTTTCTGAGGGAGATTTTCAAGAAAGCATTTCACTTACAGTTGATGAGGGTTGGGATGCAGTCTGTTTGAGCATGAGTTGAAGAGTCATGTTCTTTAGGAAATTGGTTGAGGTTTGATTCCCACCGAGCTCCCAGACAAGAAAGGCAGTTTCCATCCCCCTGTCCAATTAGGACAGGGGGAACAGTTCCAGTTGTGAAGATCTGTAGGAAATAATTCACACAGTGAAGAAGTACAAGAATGGGTTCAGGAAATCTAGTCTCAAGCAAGGAATTCAAACCACTCAAGCTTTTTGTTCCTAAGAATGAGAGCATCTCAGTGGAAGAAGACTGAAGAATGAGCTCCTGTCTTCTTCAGGCCCCTGCTTTTATTGACAAGAATCATGTCCTACCCGAGGGTGAGAGAAGAATACCAAGTAAGGAATAATCCAACATACTATCACCAGATAACATCCTAGGGTGGAGTACAATTATTGATTAGGGTAACTCAACAGGCCATAAACCAAAATGTTAACTTAGAGGACAAATGCCCTTTAGAAAAATTTTGCTAGGTCTTTTGTCAACTTTCTGCCATTTCCATGTTTCATAATTAACATATACCTAACTCTGGAAACATGAATAAATGAACTTGCGTATTTAAAAATAGCTTACAAATGTAGATACTACTTTCAATTGTTTTCTGTATTTGTCAATGAGGTCAGACTCTACCTAGAGGTTATTGTGTAAATCTATTACCCTAATATCATGAAGGCTACTTCTCTCTCTTTTAAGACCCAGATGATTTGTCAAACCAAGCAGCTGTTTTTTCCATTTTAATTAAAAAATACTGAAACATCCTTTGCATGTAGTACTTAGTCAAATCTAAAATTAAAAAGGGTTTTTTGCTTTAGTTCTATTTCTTTGGGAACATGGAATCAATAAGGGAGGAGTTAAAAGATAAAAGGTTTTTCCTCTAGAAGTTGTGTTTCATCGATTATAATGTAAAATTCAAGTGTATAGAAATTCACTTGACAGCTACTAAACAAGACAGCATGAACAAGAGTAATCTAATATATACTAATTTCTGCAGAGAAAATAAATGTTTGTGGGAGGGGGAGCTTAAAGTGGCATTTAAATATAAGTACTATTGTAAGCATTATTTCATTTTAGTTCCCACTGTGCTTCATACAAGTACTCGGCACACAATAAATACTCAAGTGGTTTGGTGGAAAGAACACTGGATTAGAAGTCAAGAAGCCTGGATTCCTGAACCAGAGCTACCACCATGTAATTAGCTAACCAATGGCTCATCAGTAAAATAGCAAGTGAGTCTACCTTGGCTGCCTCAGAGTCCTGGAGAGAGATAATAAGAGAATAAATGTTTTATTTAAATTATAAAGAACAATTTATAATTCAGATATGCATTTTTACCTCCATTTAATACTAATATGCCTAGAAAATCTCTGCTATGAAATTTCATGTCACAAAAATCCCTGATAGTCAATAATGACTGCTTTTGTAAGCAAATTTTAAGACACTAAATTGCTGGGTGTTAATCAAGCATCAGGTATTTGAAGGGCACATTTCCATCTTATTTGAAATCCTTAATATAATCACTTTAAAAAGATGTTTCATTTGTCCTCCACTAGCAAACCTCACAGGACCAAGCAAGAATTTTGTTTGTTTGGCCAGATACTCCCACTGCAGACAGTTGTAGGCCATCCTTTGAATTACAAAAAAGTGGTGCTGGAAAACCCAAGTTAATTCATGCCCTTGGGTAATAAAAGGACACAGGAGTTACTAATGCTATAAGACGTGGAAAATAATTTGGGACTTATATTCAAGTAGGCCAGTGGTGCCAAGACCTTGAAAATGCTACGAGCGTAAGCCAACAAAGCTTATTAGGAGTCAGGAAATTGTTTCTGTCAGAATTAAGACTTGAGAACAATACAGAACTTTTACAAATATAAACTCTGCTACTGTAGTGTAGCAGTCACGGGCAGTATATAAATATATCCAAGAGCCAGAGAAATGAATCAAAGAGCTGGAGCACATGCTTTATGTGCATGGTCACCTGTACTGACAGGTACAAAACATATATAAACCTTTTTTCAATTAAACTATATTTGTCAACATTGAAATCTAAATTTCATGTAATTCACACTTATGAAAATTTTCTTTTGATATTTTGTAATCGTTTAAAAATATAAGAATTCTTTCTAGCTAAGAGGCTAAACCAAAACTTGTCAAAAACTGATTAGAGCTCTGGAACAAGTTTACCGAATCCTGCTCAACATAAATGGCATGAACTTCAGCTTGGCTCCCTAGAAACAGATCCTGATAAGAGAGCAAACCCTCCATCAAGGAAGTAAGGGGAACTTGAGAAGTCAGTCAAGACAATGAGGAAGATGGGGCAGGGAATAAAAGGAAACTGTGAACCCTCAAGATGGGCCCCAGAACTTCCCTCACCCAGATAGACACAGCCTTGTGGCTTCTGTTCTGCCCATAGGTGTCACGGGTGCTCTCTGTATGCAACAGGTCATGATTGAAAAGATGATGAGTCACCCAGCTCTGACACTTCAACAGGCCTGAACCTAAGAAACTGGGAGACATGTGCTTTTGTATTGTTTTAAATGAATTCCAGAGCTAAGCAAAGAAGAGTTCTGGCAAAGCTCTAGTGTTATTTCAGCCTGGTTCTGAAATAACCCTAGTAGGAACTCTGGAACTTTCAAATTCTAGCTCGCTCCAGGTAGAAGTCATTTGGCAAGAAAAACAAATCTCCACTTAGTTCCCTCTCTCATCATGAGGTGCAAACGTGGTAGCAGTCCACAGAGAATGAGCCATACGTGCTGGTATTTGAATGCTGAATACTGAAAATACCTTTACTGAAAAAACTAAAACACCATATGAGCTCACTCATATGTGGAATATAAAAAAACACAGTAGGGGATTAGATACTCCCTAAAGGAAACAAATCCTGATATAAGGCCAATAGGACTATGATCTGAGGGTACTAAACATGGGAGTCTGCAGGGATGGGAAGTGGGGCTTGGGATGATAGTGAAGTGATCCTGGCTCTCTGGGGGTGGGGGGTTATGGTATAGCAGCACTGTATATACAAAATGATCGCAATTCAAAAGTAATTAAAAGAGATAAAGTGCCACAATCCGCATAAAACACCTACTTCAGTATCTGTGTACAGCACTGACATTATCCACTAGTGACCATTTTATTGCTATAATTGACATTAAACACTATGAAAGTTAAAGGCATACAACGTGATAATTTAAACCATTATGTATTGCAATGTAATTACCACTAGAGTATTAGTTAACGCCTCTATCATGTCATATAATTCTCTTTTGTGGTAGGCACAATTAGGACCTAGTCTCTTAGCAACTTTAACATAATGTTATTGTTATCTATAATCACTATGCTGTGCATTAGATCTCCAGGACTTATTTATCTACTAATTGCAAGTTTGCAACAACATCTCACCTTAGCCCATGGTAACCACAATTCTACTCTATTTTTACAACTTAAGCTTTTTTCAAATTCCACACAAAACATCTTTTGGTACTGGTCTTTCTCTGAAGTATTATGTACTATAGAGCATTATTGTGAATTTGTCAAATATACAGATACATATTTAAAGGAGATTTTGAAATGCAAGTTTACAACAATTCACAAAGGAATTGACTTACAAACAGGACTCAACATTTTCATTTCAAATTCCATAATGTCCCACAGACAAGTTTAACATTTAGAGTGATCATTAGGAGATTAATAATAGAATAATCCAGCATAAAATAACAAAATAATTTGCCAGTTATAGATTTTACAATGTATTATTAAAAAAAAGTAGGGTGTTCTTTGTAAGGTCAGATACCAACTTTTCCAGGTAAGTGTTCTTGCATCTAAATTCCTGAGTAAACATAAAACAATTTTATAAAGTTTTAAACAGTCAATAAATTAAGACACTCTGGCATAAATAAACCTGTTCCCTAACAAATATTAAAACACAAAATGCAATAATGAAATTTTAAATTTAAAGCTGAAATAGTCCTAATTTCTAAATCTGAAAATGTTTCTTTAACTATGCAAATTAATTCACTTTGCTTCTTATAAAGAACTCAAACTGCACCAAAAAGCTTGGCATGACTAGTTTTGCTAACATTGAACATATTCCAGTTTAGTTGTTTTAACCTGCTACCAGGGAGAAATCATACAGCATGAATTAACTGTGCATAGCAGTGGTAGGTCAGAACTTAGGTCCCAAGGATTCTACAAAACACAGTGAGACAATGAAGCATTCCAACTTTCTCCACTTGCAAACTCTTTTGGCCCAAAAAATGCAACACTAGCAAGCACAGCTGAAAGCACCTCCGACTCATTACACAGATGATCATGAGTAGAGTTTTGTTTGATCCATGTTCAGAAATCTTTCACTGTTGCCAAATTTTTCACAATGCCCACATGCAGTTATGCTACCCCACATTAAGTTACAAAGGATTTAGGGTAGGGGCTGGAGAGAGAGTACAGAGGGTAGGGCACTTTCTTGCATGTAGCCAACCCACCTTCAATCTCTAGCCCTTCAGTCCTCCCTGAAGTGTGTTAGGAGTAACCAATGAACATCACCAGCTGTGACCAAAACAAAAAGCTAGGACAATATCATACTAAAGTCCTTCCTCAGGGCTGGAAACATGGCTCAATGGACTAGAGCACATAGTTTGCATGTGGAAAGGCCCAAGTTAGATATTTGGCAAGTTAGATATAGTCCCCCAAAAGCTGCCGTGAATTACCCTTGAGCACTGAGCCAGGAGTGGTCTCTAATCACAGCCACCTGTGTTCCTAAAGCAAACAAAAAAATTTCAAGGCCTGAACAGGTAGAGCACCCCCCAAACAAGTTGCAAGGACCAGCCCTTGGTCACCTGCAATGCAGAATACAAAATATACATCGCACAAGGCCAAGTTCTGCTGGAAATCACACTATGCCCCAAGCAATGTGCTCAGTTTGTTCTTTTATTTTTTTAATAATATTTTGTTTAAACACCTTGGTTACAAACATGATTGTGGTTAGGTTTTAGTCATATAAGAGAAATCACCCCATCACCAGTGTAACATTCCCACCAAAAATGTCCCAAATATCCCTCCTCCCTATCCCGCCCCTACCTGTAATCTGGACAGGCTTTCTAGTTCCCTCATACATTCTCATTGTTAGGAGAGTTCGCAATGTAGTTATTTCTCTAACTAAACACATCACTCTTTGCGGTAAGGTTCATGAAGTGGGCTGTAACTTACAGCCCTCCTCTCTTTTGTCTCTGAAAATTATTGCAAGAATGTCTTTCATTTTTCTTAAAACCCATAGGTGAGTGAGACCATTCTGCATCTTTCTCTCTCTCTGACTTATTTCACACAGCATAATAGATTCCATGTACATCTATGTATAGGAAAATTTCATGACTTCATCTCTCCTGACAGCTGCATACTATTCCTTTGTGTATATGTACCACAGTTTCTTTAGCCATTCATCTGTTGAAGGGCATCATAGTTGTTTCCAGAGTCTTGATATGGTAAATAGTGCTGCAATGAATATAGATGTAAGGAAGGGATTTTTGTATTATATTTTTTGTTCATAGGGTATATTCCTAGGAGTGGTATAGCTGGATCATATGGGAGCTCAATTTCCAGTTTTTGGAGGAATCTCCATATCGCTTTCCATAAAGGTTGAACTAGAAGGCATTCCAACCAACAGTGGATAAGAGTTCATTTCTCTCCACATCCCCGCCAACACTGCTTGTTCTTGTTCATTGTGATGTGTGCCAATCTCTGTGGTGTGAGGTGGTACCTCATAGTTGTTTTGATTTGCATCTCCCTGATGATTAGTGATGTGGAGCATTATTTCATGTGCCTTTTGACCATTTGTATTTCGTCTTTATCAAAGTGTCTGTCCATTTCTTCTCCCCCATTTTTTCATGGAATTAGATGTTTTTTTCTTGTAAAATTCAGTAGCCTTCATGTAGCCAACCCACTAATATTCCCTAATATTCCTATATTCAGTAAGTGCCTTGTATATTTTGGAGATTAGCCCCTTATCTGATGGGTATTGGGTGAATAGTTTCTCCCACTCGGTGGATGGCTCTTGTATCCTAGGCACTATTTACTTAGAGATGCAGAAGCTTCTCAGTTTAATATATTCCCATTTGTTAATCTCTGCTTTCACTTGTTTGGAGAGTGCAATTTCCTCCTTGTAGATGCCTTTAGTCTCAATGTCAAGTAGTGTTTTACCTATGTGTTGTTCTGTATACCTTTTGGTATCATGTCTGATATCGAGGTCTTTAATCCATTTGGATTTTACCTTTGTACATGATGTTGGGTGGGGGGGTCTAAGTTCGCTTAATTGAAAGTGGCTAGTCAGTTGAGCCAACACCACTTGTTGAAGAGGCTTTCTTTGCTCCATTTAGAATTTCTTGATCCTTTATCAAAGATTAGATGATTGTATGTCTGGGGAACATTCTCTGAATATTCAAGCCTATTCCACTGATCTGAGGGGCTTCTTTATTCCAATACCATGCTGTTTTATAACTATTGTTTGTAAAACAGTTTAAAGTTGGGGAAAGTAATGCCTCCCATATTCTTTTCCCCAATGATTACTTTAGCTATTCGAGGGTGTTTATTGTTCCAAATGAATTTCAAAAGTTCTTAATCCACTTCCTGAAGAATGTCATGGGTATCTTTAGAGGATTGCATTAAATCTGTACAATGCTTTGCGAAGTACTGCTATTTTAATGACGTTAATCCTGCCAGTCCATGAGCAGGGTATGTGTTTCCATTTCTGTATGTCTTCTCTTCTTTCATGAAGCAGAGTTTTATCATATTTTTTGGATAGGTCCTTTACTCAAGTTGACTCCAATATTTGAGTTCATGTGGCACAAATGTGAATGGTATTTTTTATTAATGTCCATTTCTTCCCTAATATTATTGGTGTATATAAAGGCCATTACTTTTTGTGTGTTAATATTTTAGCCTGCCACCTTGCTATATGAGTCTACTGTTTATAGAAGCTTCTTGGTAGAGTCTTTAGGGTTTTCTACGTAGAGTATCATGTCATCTGCAAAGAATGAGAGTTTGACTTCTTCCTTTCCTGTCTGGATTCCGTTCATATATTTTCTTACATAATCACTACAGCAAGTACTTAAAGTGCTATGTTGGATAGGAGTGGCGAGAGACGACAGCCTTGCCTTGTGCCAGAATTAAGAAAGAAGGCTTTTAGTTTTTCTCCGTTGAGGATAATATTTGCCACTGACTTGTGGTAGATGGCCCTAACTATATTGAGAAAGATTCCTTTCATTCCCATCTTGCTGAGAGTTGTATCATGAATGTGTGTTGGACCTTATCAAATGCTTTTTCTGCATCTATATATATGATCATGTGATTTTATTTTTCTTGTTGTTGATGTTGTGTATTATGTTGATAGATTAACGAATGTTAAACCACCCTTGCATTCCTGGGAGGAAACATACTTGATCATAATGAATGATCTTCTTTATGAGGCATTGAATCCTATTTGCCAGGATTTTGTTGAGGATCTTTGCATCTGTGTTCATCAGGGATAATGGCCTGTAATTTTTTTTGGCAGCATCTCTGTCTGGTTTTGGTATCAAGGTGATGCTGGCTTCATAAAAGCTTATTGGAGGTGTTCCCTTTTTTCGATTTCATGAAAGAGTCTTGCCAGGATTGGTAGTAGTTCTTGAAACGTTTAAAAGAATTTATTAGTGAATCCATCTGGGTCTAGGCTTTTGTTTTGGGGCAGACATTTGATTACCATTTCAATTTCATCAGTAATGATGGGATGTTATATAGCTACATCCATTTTATTCAATTCAGAAGTTTATAAGAGTCCAAAAATTTATCCATTTCTTCCAGGTTCTCATTTTTAGTTGCATAGAGTTTCTCAAAGTAGTTTCTGATTACCCTTTGTATCTCTGCAATATCGGTAGTGATCTCCCCATTTTCATTTCTAATATGAGTTGTCAAGTTTCTCTCATTCTTTGTTAGTTTTGCTAATGGTCTATTAATCTTGTTTATATTTTGAAAAAACATCTTCTGCTTTAGTTTATCTTTCGGATTATTTTTTGATTTCCACTTCATTGATTTCTACTCTCAGCTTTGTTATTTCCTTCTGTCTCCCTACTTTGGGTTCCTTTTGTTGAGTACTTTCTAATTCTAAGAGCTGCGCCATTAAGCTATTCAGGTATGCTCCTTCTTCCTTCTTTATGTGTGCTTGCAAAGTTATAAATTTTCCTCTCAGTACTGCTTTTGCTTTTTCCCATAGGTTCTGATAGTTTGTGTATTTATTATCATTTGTTTCCAGGAAAGATTTGAGTTCTTCTTTGATTTCATCTCATACCCAATGGTTATTCAGTATGAGGCTCTTTAACTTCCAGGTGTTAATTTTTTTTCTTCTGTGTCCCTTTAGAGTTCTCATATAATTTCAGAGCCTTGTGGTCAGTGAAGGTAGCCTGAAAATTTCTATCATCTTATATTATAGAGGTATGTTTTATGTGCCAGCATGTAGTCTACCCTGGAGAATGACACATGTATACTGGAGAAGAATGTGTATCCATGTTTCTGGGGATGGAGTGTCCTATATATATATCTATTACACCTCTTTCTTCCATTTCTCTTTTCAGGTCTAGTATATTCTTGTTGGGTTTCAGTCTGGTTGACCTATCAAGTGTTGACAAAGCCATGTAGAGTTCTCCGACAATTATTGTGTTGTTATTGAGATTCTTTTTCAGATTTGTCAACAATTTTATTAAATATTTTGCTGGCCCCTCATTCAGTGCATGTATGTTTAGGAGAGTTATTTCTTCCTGCTGTGCATATCCCTTGATTAATACGAAATGTCCATCTTTGTCCATTACAACTTTACTGAACATAAAATCTGCATCATCTAATATTATTATGGCCACTCCAGCTTTTTTATGGGTGTTGTTTGCTTGGATGATTTTCCTTCAGCCTTTTATTTTGAGTCTATGTTTCTTCTGACTATTCAGGTGAGTTTCTAGTAGGCAGTAGAAGGTTGGATTGAGTTTTTGATCCATTTAGCCACTCTGTGTCTCTTAACTGGTGAATTTAGGCTATTGACATTGAGATAAAGAATTGTTATGGGATTCAGTGCCTAATTTGTGTCGAAGTTTGGTGTGTCTGTTGGTCAGTCTTATTTTAAAGTAGGTCTTTCAAATTTTCTTTTAAGGCTGGTTTTGAGTCTGTAAAGTTTCTGAACTGTTGTTTATCTGTGAAACCATGTCTTCTTTCTTCAAACTTGAAAGTGAGTTTGGCTGGGTGCAGTATTGTAGGCGAAGCATTTATTTCATTGATTTTTGTCACTATGTCCCACCACTGCCTTCTGGCCTTGAGTGTTTCTTGTGAAAGTTCTGCCGTAAATCTCAAGGATTTCCCTTTTTGATCTTGCTACTTTCAGAATTCTGTCTCTATCTGTGGGATTCATCATTGAGACTAGGATGTGTCTTAGGGTGTTTTTTCTGGGGTGTCTTTTAGTTGGTACTCTTCGGGCATGCAGAATTTGATCGCATGTATTCTTTAGCTCTGGAAATTTCTCTTTAATGATGTTCTTGAGTGTTGATTATTCCTGGAGATTTTCTTCCTGGGTCTCTGGGACTCTAATGATTCTTAAGTTGTTTTTGTTGAGCTTATCATAGACTTCTATTTTCATCTGTTCCCATTCTTTGACTAATTTTTTCATTTTTTGATCATTTGCTTTAAGGCTTTTTTCAAATCTCTTCTGCTGTATGGAGTTGTTATGTATCTTCCAGCACACCAATTCTATCCTCAGCTGTTGTTACCCTGTTGGAGAGCTTATCCATTCTGTCTGTCAATTTGTCTACTGTGTTTTTCAGACCTGTTATTTGATCTGTTATTTTATTTTGGGGTTTTCTGATTTTTGTCTTCATATTTTCTTGGTTCTTATTAATGTTCTGTTCAAGTCAATCTATGCTTTCTTTGAGTTCTGTGAGCATCCTCCATATTTCTTCTCTAAACTCCATATCTGAGAGACTGCCTAGTTGGTTGGCCATTTTACGGTCATCAGAGTTGCCATCTTCATTCTCTATGCCTGGTGCTGGCCTGCATTATTTCCCCATTTTCACACTTGTATTGTGGGTTTTTCTATGTGTTTTGGTGGTATTCATTGGTTAAATGATGTGCGTGGCCACGCTCTCTGGCTCCAACCTTTCTGGGTGGTTTGACTCACCTCCAAGGAAGGAGAGCCCTCCGTGGAAGAAGCCACACACAGATTCAAATCTTGGGCCTGAACACGCAGCAGAGAAAAAAGTCCAAATAGATATGCTGGACTTCAGAGATCCAGCACATTTCTAGTGTGATTTTTTTTCTGCGTTTTGCAGTGGGGTTCATTCATTAGAAAGAGCGCATGGCCACAAAGCGAAGTGGAGTGCCGTGCTCTCCTGGAACCTCTAAGAGAGCGATTTTGCTGGGCCCTTTTCGGCCCACTCAGAGAGTTTCAAGACACAGGACCATAAAAAAAAAGCACTCACAGGCAACACTCACAGTCTCTCGTAGTTGGTAACCATTCAGGCAGGCACAGATTTCTCCAGCCTGAAGTCACAGACAAGGGACATGCCTTTCTGCAATTTACTGCTGATAGCCAGTTTTCACTCAAGGACACAGTCTTCCTTGGCTTGCTGGCACAGCTTGAGTTACTCTAGGAGAGCAATTTTTCAGCCCACTCAGGAAAAGCCCAGGACACAGGACAGTAGAAAAACAAGCACAGGCAACACTCATAGTCTCTCACAGTTGGTAACCCTGTTTTTTTGTTTGTTTGTTTGTTTGTTTTTTGGTCACACCCAGCAGTGCTCAGGGGTTACTCCTGGCTCTATGCTCAGAAATCCATATGGAATGCTGGGATTTGAACCATTGTCCTCTATGCTATCTCTCAGCCCCATGATCCTATTTTTCTAAAACCTTCTCCAGCCTCTTCAAGCACCACACACACTATTTTTCTGGCTTGATCTATTAAACTTACCTTTCTGTATTCTATCACATTCTGGTTATGTAGAAGTCTACAGAAGTTTGAAAAGTAGAAGAAAGGGAGAAGCCAGGGTACATCTCCCACACTCTTCAGTGCAGCATAAAAACTGTTTCTTTATGGTTCCAGACCCATAGTGTCCCTCCTCACTTCTTTCAAAGTACCAGTTTCTGTGCTCTAATAACTCTACAGATTCCTGTTGCCCTTCCACCAAGAAACTGAGCTTCCTACTACTGCTGTTTTTCTGTGCCTTCCAACCCCCATTTGGCCTCAAAGCAATTCCACCACTTGCATAACCAATTCTTTTTGATTCACCTCTATTTGAAATGCCTGGAACAGTTTTTTTATGTTTTGGTTTGGTTGGGGTTTCAGGGCCACACCCGGTGGTTCTCAGGATTAGTCTGGTAGTGCTTGTAGGACCATATGCGATGCTGGGAATAGAACCCAGATGAACCCACATGCAAGGCAAGTGTCCTATATGTGGTACTATTGCTCCAGTCGCTGTCTGGAGTGGTTTCTGTAAACCTGATGGAAATTTTATTCACATATTGAGCAGGTCTAGATTCAAATGTGGATTTCAACACTGGCACATGGCTCTAATGATCCTAGTATTTTATTAATTCAGTATATATTAAACAAATAAGCAGCAACCTGGGTTTTGAGACACAATTGTGTGGCTGGCATTGGGCTGGACACAGTAGGTGGGCATCTCTCGGACACTTTCAGTCAATATTTCTCATCATTTTTCCAACTGTGACCACTTTCCTGTTCTTTTCTCCTTTCTGTGGCTGCCCATCCTATAAATTGGCCCCCCTAATCTCAGGCTGTGAATATATGCTTTTTACCTGTGGCCCCCAGTTGAAAGACATTATTTTAAAGATCACACCAGTTACCTGAAAATGTTTCTAATCTAAAACAAATGGAGGACCTGATGTCTGTAATATTAGCAGATTTTCTGTCCTTCGAATGACCTGAATTCAACCCCAAAAAGCAAAATAAACAAAAACAAAAAACAAACAAACAAAAAACCACAGTTTGTCATCTAAAGCTTAAGTTGTTCTTATTTGTTGTCCCTCCCTCTCAAATAAAAACCTGAACAACTTGATATTTTTGCAGTATTCACTATACAGCTTCAATTGAATAACATTACAATCCTCTGTTGGGGGGCCATGCATGGTTTTGCTAAGGGCTTACTGGCTTACTCAGAGCTCACTTCTGATGGCTCCTGTAGCACACGGGATCAAACCTGGGTCAGCCGTATACAAGGCAAATATCCTACTTACTGTACTATTGCTCCAGCCCCTAAAACTCTCCCTTATGCTCTTATAATATAAAGGCAGGACAGCTGAAATCATTCTTTACTCCCTTGCAGATAGATGATGGCCATGTGACTCAGGCACAGCAAATATGATACAGGTTAAAGTCAACTGATACTTCTTTCCTTGCACTACCTACCCTATTGCTTCTTTTTAAATGTATTGTATTGTAATTTTTCCTTTTATTTAAAATTATAAATCATTTACCTGAATCACCATGAAATACAATGACAAATGTGCATAGGATTGAGTTTCAGTTATACAATGTACAACTCCACCAGTGCACATTTCCCACCACCAATGTCCCAGTTTCTCTCCCACCATCCCCTTTGCCCTCTCCCCTGCAAGTCATAATAGGAAAGCAACGAAGAACACTCTTGCTCCTTGCCTAGATCTTATGCAGTGCTCAAAATCCATTGGCTCTAATAATAATAAAACAGGAAGAGCAAGAATTTTCTTTCTTTTCAGTGGGTTTGCCTACACTCAGTGCAGTGGTACTCAGGGTTTACTCCTGGCTCTGAACTCATAAATCACTCTTGGCAGTGCTTAGGGAACCATATGAGATGCGAATTTTCAAACCCAGATCAGCTATTTGCAAGGCAAGAACCCTCCATGCTGTACTATGACTCTGGCCCAAGAATTTTACATCTTGATGATATCCTCAAGGGCCTTCTCCCAGACTTTTAAAGTATTACATAAGGGCTCCCTGTGTGTGACACCAGGCGGGGAAAATCCGCGAAAGTACACCGGCCCAGTGGGGCTCAGCTGTGAAAGACTGTGAGTGTGACCTGTCTATGTCTGTCTACTGTCCTCTTGCGTGAAACTCTTGCGAGTGGGGCAAAAAGAGCCTCCAGAAACCTCGCTCGCCCAGACGCCATTTTCAGGGAGGGACTTCAGAGCATAAAAACCGGCTAACCTTTGCAAAAGCTGGCTCCCTGTGTGTGACACCAGGCGGGGAAAATCCGCGAAAGTACACCGGCCCAGTGGGGCTCAGCTGTGAAAGACTGTGAGTGTGACCTGTCTATGTCTGTCTACTGTCCTCTTGCGTGAAACTCTTGCGAGTGGGGCAAAAAGAGCCTCCAGAAACCTCGCTCGCCCAGACGCCATTTTCAGGGAGGGACTTCAGAGCATAAAAACCGGCTAACCTTTGCAAAAGCTGGCTCCCTGTGTGTGACACCAGGCGGGGAAAATCCGCGAAAGTACACCGGCCCAGTGGGGCTCAGCTGTGAAAGACTGTGAGTGTGACCTGTCTATGTCTGTCTACTGTCCTCTTGCGTGAAACTCTTGCGAGTGGGGCAAAAAGAGGCTCAGAGGAGAACGGCCGCTCCACTTCGCTACGCGGCCGTGCACTCTTTCTAAGGAAAGAACTCCATTGCAACAAGAAGGAAAAATCACACTAAGAATGGCGCTATATCACAGAAGCAAACATTTCTCTCTGGACTGTCTTCTCTGTTGCATGCTCGGGCCTAAGATTTGACCCAGTGTGAGGCTTCATCCACGGAGAACTCCCCTCCCTTAGAGGCAAGTCAGCCCATCCAGAAAGGGAGGAGCCAGAGGAGTGTGCTGCCTACATCATATAGACAATGAATACCACCACAACACGTAGAAAAACCCACAATACAAGTGTGACAATGGGGAAACAACGCAGGCCAGCATCAGACATAGAGAATGAAGATGACAATTCTGAGGACCAGATAATGACTGAACAACTAATCAACCTCTCAGATAAGGACTTTAGACTAGCAATATGGAAGGTGCTCAACAGACTCCAAGAAACCATGGATCGAGTTGAACAGAACATTAATAAGAACCAAGAAAATATGAAGGCAGAAATGACAAAACTCCAAACTGAAATAACATGTCAACTAACAGGACTGAAAAAGTCAGTAAACGAAGTGAATGACAAAATGGATAAGCTCTGGGACAGGGTATCAGAAGCTGAGAATAGACTTGGTGCTGTGGAAGATGAGATACATAACAATTCCATACAGCAGGAGAGATTGGAAAAAAAACTTAAAGCAAATGAGCAGACAATGGAAAAATTAGTCAAAGAATGGGAACAGACGAAAATAGAAGTCTATGATAAGATCAACAGAAACAACTTAAGAATCATTGGAGTCCCAGAGACCCAGGAAGAAAATTTCCAGGAAGAATCAATGGTCAAGAACATCATTAAAGAGAAACTTCCAGAGCTAAAGAATATATGTGATCAAATCCTGCATGCCCGAAGAGTACCAACCAAAAGAGACCCCAGAAAAACCACCCCAAGACACATCCTAGTCACAATGACAAATCCCACAGATAGAGACAGAATTCTGAAAACAGCAAGATCAAAAGGGGAAATCATGTTCAAGCAAGCTTCCCTGAGATTTACAGCAGACCTGTCACCAGAAACGCTCAATGCCAGAAAGCAGTGGTGGGATATTGTGACAAGACTGAATGAAATGAATGCTTCACCCAGAATACTATACCCAGCAAAACTCACTTTCCGGTTTGATGGAAGAATACATGGTTTCACAGACAAAAAACAGCTCAGAAACTTCACAGACACAAAACCAGTCTTAAGAGAAAAACTGAAAGACCTAATCTAAGACAAGACTACCCAAAAGACACACCAAATTTTGAAATAAAGATGGCGTTAAATCCCAGGACAATTCTTTCTCTCAACGTCAATGGACTAAATGCACCAGTTAAGAGACACAGAGTGGCTAAATGGATCAAAAAACTCAATCCAACCTTCTGCTGCCTACAAGAAACGCACCTGAATAGTCAGAACAAACATAGACTCAAAATAAAAGGCTGGAGAAAAGTTATCCAAGCAAACAACACCCATAAAAAAGCTGGAGTGGCCATACTAATATCAGATAATGCAAACTTTATACTCAGGAAGGTTGTAAGGGACAAAGACGGACATTTTATATTAATCAAGGGGTACGTAGAGCAGGAAGAATTCACTCTCCTAAACATATATGCACCGAATGAGGGGCCAGCAAAATATTTAATACAACTGTTGACTGTTGACAAATCTGAAAAATAATATCAACAACAACACAATAATTGTGGGGGACCTTAACACGGCTTTGTCAACACTGGACAGGTCAACCAGACTGAAACCCAACAAGAATATACTAGACCTGAGGAGAGAAATGGAAGAAAGAGGCCTAGTGGATATATATAGGACACTCCATCCCCAGAAACCTGGATACACATTCTTCTCCAATATACATGGGACATTCTCCAGGATAGACTACATGCTGGCACATAAAACATACCTCCATAAGATCAAGAGGATAGAAATTTTGCAGACTACCTTCGCTGACCACAAGGCTCTGAAATTATTTGTGAACTCCAAAGGGACTCAGAAGAAACACTTTAACACCTGGAAGTTAAACAGCCTCATGCTCAATAACCAGTGGGTCCGAGATGAAATCAAGGAGGAAATAAAAAGGTTCCTGGAAACAAATGACAATAAAGACACAAACTCTCAGAACTTATGGGACACAGCAAAAGCAGTACTGAGAGGAAAATTTATAGCTTTGCAAGCACACATCAGGAAGGAAGAAGGAGCTTACCTGAGTAGCTTAATGACACAGCTAATAGAACTAGAAAAAGCTCAACAAAAGGACCCAAGAATAGGAAGACAGAAGGAAATAACAAAGCTGAGAGCAGAAATCAACGAAGTGGAAACTCAAAAAACAATCCGAAAGATCAACAAAAGCAGAAGTTGGTTCTTTGAAAAAATAAACAAGATTGATAGACCACTGGCAAACCTAACAAAGAAAGAGAGAGAGAGAAACTTGATAACTCGTATCAGGAATGAAAAAGGAGAGATCACTACTGATATGACAGAGATTCAAAGGGTAATCAGAAACTACTTTGAAAAACTCTACGCCACTAAAAATGAGAACCTGGAAGAAATGGATAAATTCTTGGACTCTTATAATCTTCCACGGTTGAAGGAACAGGATATAGCATATCTAAACACCCCCATCACCATTGATGAAATTAAAACAGTAATCAAATGTCTGCCGAAAAACAAAAGCCCAGGTCCAGATGGATTCACTAATGAATTCTATCAAACTTTCCAAGAGGAACTACTGCCAATCTTGGCAAGACTCTTTCATGAAATTGAACAAACAGAAACACTTCCAAATAGCTTTTATGAAGCCAACATCACCTTGATACCTAAACCAGACAGAGACGCTACCAAAAAAGAAAATTACAGACCAATATCACTGATGAATGCAGATGCAAAGATCCTCAACAAAATCCTGGCAAATAGGATTCAATGCCTCGTTAAGAAGATCATCCACTACGATCAAGTAGGTTTCATCCCAGGAATGCAAGGCTGGTTTAACATCCGTAAATCTATCAACATAATACACAACATCAATAACAAGAAAAATAAAAACCACATGATCATATCAATAGATGCAGAGAAAGCATTTGATAAGGTCCAACACCCATTCTTGATCAAAACTCTCAGCAAGATGGGAATGGAGGGAACCTTTCTCAATATAGTGAAGGCCATCTACCACAAGCCAGTGGCAAATATTATCCTCAATGGAGAAAAACTGAAAGCCTTCCCTCTAAATTCTGGCACAAGACAAGGCTGTCCTCTCTCACCACTCCTATTCAACATAGCACTGGAAGTACTTGCTATAGCGATTAGGCAAGAAAAGGATATCAAGGGAATCCAGATAGGAAAGGAAGAAGTCAAGCTCTCACTGTTTGCAGATGACATGATACTCTACTTAGAAAACCCTAAAGACTCTATCAAAAAGCTTCTAGAAACAATAGACTCATATAGCAAGGTGGCAGGCTACAAAATTAACACACAAAAATCAATGGCCTTTCTATATACCAATAGTAATAAGGATGAAATGGACATTAAGAAAACAACCCCATTCACAATAGTACCACACAAACTCAAATATCTTGGAATCAACTTGACTAAATATGTGAAGGACCTATACAAAGAAAACTATAAAACTCTGCTCCAAGAAATAAGAGAGGACACACGGAAATGGAAACACATACCCTGCTCATGGATTGGCAGGATTAACATCATCAAAATGGCAATACTCCCCAAGGCATTATACAGATTTAATGCCATCCCTCTAAAGATACCCATGACATTCTTCAAAGAAGTGGATCAGACACTTTTGAAATTCATTTGGAACAATAAACACCCTCGAATAGCTAAAGCAATCATTGGGAAAAAGAATATGGGAGGAATTACTTTTCCCAACTTTAAACTGTACTACAAAGCAACAGTTATCAAAACAGCATGGTATTGGAATAAGGATAGGTCCTCAGATCAGTGGAATAGGCTTGAATACTCAGAAAATGTTCCCCAGAGATACAACCATCTAATTTTTGATAAAGGAGCAGGAAATCCTAAATGGAGCAGGGAAAGCCTCTTCAACAAGTGGTGTTGGCACAATTGGATAGCCACTTGCAAAAAATTAAACTTAGACCCCCAGCTAACATCATGTACAAAGGTAAAATCCAAATGGATTAAAGACCTCGATATCAGTCCCAAAACCATAAGATATATAGAACAGCACATAGGCAAAACACTACAGGACATTACAGGCATCTTCAAGGAGGAAACTGCACTCTCCAAGCAAGTGAAAGCAGAGATTAACAGATGGGAATATATTAAGCTGAGAAGCTTCTGCACCTCAAAGGAAATAGTGCCCAGGATACAAGAGCCACCCACTGAGTGGGAGAAACTATTCACCCAATACCCATCAGATAAGGGGCTAATCTCCAAAATATACAAGGCACTGACAGAACTTTACAAGAAAAAAACATCTAACCCCATCAAAAAATGGGGAGAAGAAATGAACAGACACTTTGACAAAGAAGAAATACGCATGGCCAAAAGACACATGAAAAAATGTTCCACATCACTAATCATCAGGGAGATGCAAATCAAAACAACGATGAGATACCACCTCACACCCCAGAGAATGGCACACATCACAAAGAATGAGAATAAACAGTGTTGGCAGGGATGTGGAGAGAAAGGAACTCTTATCCACTGCTTGTGGGAATGCTGTCTAGTTCAACCTTTATGGAAAGCGATATGGAGATTCCTCCAAAAACTGGAAATCGAGCTCCCATACGATCCAGCTATACCACTCCTAGGAATATACCCTAGGAACACAAAAATACAATACAAAAACCCCTTCCTTACACCTATATTCATTGCAGCTCTATTTACCATAGCAAGACTCTGGAAACAACCAAGATGCCCTTCAACAGACGAATGGCTAAAGAAACTGTGGTACATATACACAATGGAATATTATGCAGCTGTCAGGAGAGATGAAGTCATGAAATTTTCCTATACATGGATGTACACGGAATCTATTATGCTGAGTGAAATAAGTCAGAGAGAGAGAGAAAAACGCAGAATGGTCTCACTCATCTATGGGTTTTAAGAAAAATGAAAGACACCCTTGTAATAATAATTTTCAGACACAAAAGAGAAAAGAGCTGGAAGTTCCAGCTCACCTCAGGAAGCTCACCACAAAGAGTGATGAGTTTAGTTAGAGAAATAACTACATTTTGAACTGTCCTAATAATGAGAATGTATGAGGGAAATGTAGAGCCTGTTTAGGGTACAGGCGGGGGTTGGGTCTGGAGGAGGGAGATTTGGGACTTGGGTGATGGGAATGTTGCACTGGTGATGGGTGGTGTTCCTTTTATGACTGAAACCCAAACACAATCATGTATGTAATCAAGGTGTTTAAATAAAAAAAATTATGCATTAAAAAAAATAAAGTATTACATAAATAAACCCATTTGTCTTTTAAACCAGTATTTGTAAGCTTTTCTGGAGTTTTCTGCCAAATGCAGTCCTAACTGATACAATTATGTATAGAGAAGAAATTGTGCTTTAAAAAATCAGATTAGCTAAAATATATTGAGTCTCAAAATACACTCCCTGCTGGGTAAAAGCTGTGTGTGCCTACTAATTTCTCTATTGTAATGATTATTTAGAACAATGAGGTTTTACCAAGCATAAAAATAACTTTGAAGTTGGAGTTTACTTTACAAAACAGGCAAGTTGCTCATAAGATTTAATTATATGTCAATGTACACCAGAAAAAAAGTTACTATTTAAAGTAAACTGTCAGAACACAGTGCAAGTAGTAATGGAAACACTATTTAGTTGATATTAAATTTAAATTTTGTAATATCAAACTAGTTTAACATGGGACCTGAATATTTAATTATTTAAATATTATATGGGTATGTATACCTGTAGACATACATAGACTACAACAAAATCCATTTTCTAATCTGAGAAACATCTTAGACTAAAAAAAGCAGATATCATGTGCTTCTTTCTGAGCACTCCTGTCATAGAAGAGCAATGCCATCTCTTTTCACTTCCTTTTTGCCAGCTCATTGAGTCCAGTTCACATAATTGGTAAGAATAGCAGGGATATGCATCATACCATCTGGATTCAGGACAAATTATTTGGTCCTTCATTTTCACTCCCTGAGCATTTGTCTCTCCTTGGTGATCCAGCAATTTCTCTTCCATAACTTATTTTATATTGAGATATTTCCAAGGCACTTTAAAAAGAAATTTCCACAAGCCCTTAGTTTCAAAAAGTGAGAGAAAGAACTAGGAAAATTAAACCACATATAAACTGCAATTTCCCCTAATATAAGACTCTGTTCTAGTCCCTGGTATTTCATACTTTAGCCATTATAAGTTTTTGTAACTGCTTTTCTTAAATCTAGGCTCATCCAACCATTTCTTTGGCCATCTTATTATTCTCAAATGTTATACAAATAAATATCATTTAAAGGTTTCTGAGATCTACTATGCTATACTTAAACTTTGCTGTTTGCTTTTCAAGGCTTTTTAATGGCATTTTTCCTTCTGACTTCACATGGTCTTTGAATAAGTTGCAAATTATGGATTGCAAATAATTTCATTGGCTTTATTAATGAGGCCTAGAGAAATAAAAATTGCAGGATTTATTAATTTAGTGTATTCACAACAACAAAAACTTCCTTGAATTCTTTGTCTCCTTTCTAACATTTCATGCATATCAATCAGTCCACCTCCAAGGGGAGGATGACCTCAACTTGTCACTCCTGTGTTCAAGAAAGCACATGCAACTATGTTCAGAGCAAGTAGAGAAGGCATTTCTTTTTTATATATTTTATTTAAACACCTTGATTACATACATGATTGTGTTTGTGTTTCAGTCATATAAAGAAAACCGCCTATCACCTGTGCAACATTTTCATCACCAATGTCCCAAATCTCCCTCCTCCCCGAGAAGGCATTTCTACCCCTCATTCTCTTTCCAATGAAACAAGCTTTCCCTAAAATCTCTATAATGCTCATTATCATATGTCCACATCCAAACCGGGCAAGAGAAAGTAGACTACCATGGTTGAAAACAGGAGTGTATTTGCTGTTCATATATAAATTTCTGGGATCCCATTTTTGGAACTGACGTTGTTTTCTGCACCAGCACCAGAAATAGAACTTTTTAATTAATAGAAATGTTTATTTTTAATAATAGTAGTGATTACCCATAATAACTTTTTTTAAATTTATTAAAAGAAAATAGATTCCATAGTTGGTGTTGTGTATGTAAATATTTTAGGGGATTACTATGTTACTCACCCTAAACTGATTGGTGATTGTGCCCTACCCTAGGGTGTGACCTGGCATTCTGCCCCCACCCTAGGGTAGTACCTGATTCTGCTTCCACCATTGGTTGGTATCTGATCCCACCATTGGGTGGTACCTGATTCTGGGGAATAAAAACAAGGGTCTGTGGAAGGCCAGGGCTTTTTGGCTAGAACTGAAGCTGAATCTTTGGACTTCAGTCTTGTCTACCGAATAAAGCAAATATTTCCACAAGCTGACTGTCTGCGAGCTGTTTACCCGCCGTTTCACCTCAGAACCGTCGGCTAGACAGGGTGGCAGACGCATGCTCCGAGCTGGAAGGGAAAGACCTCATCCTCCATCCCTCCATCAGTCAACCTCTTCAGGGGCTGACTTGCTACAGTTGGCATAGTACATAATTCTGATCATAATACATTTGTTTAAGGATGACAGAAAGTGAAGCTATTCAAACATAGAAAGAAATAGAGAATTTAAAAAACGATGGAAAAAGAAAGGGAGAGAGTTCATTAGCAGTTATATTTGTGAAAATTATTTAATCACCAATAAAGTCATTAATACAATGTATGAAGGTTTAGTATACTCCCACCCCTTTTTGTGATATGGGAGATACACTAAAAGAGAAAAAATATGTGTGTGGCAGGAGATGTCGTTTACATAGGCACATCAATATATGGAAGAAAATGAAAAGAAAGAAGTTTGGCCTAAAAAGCAAGGAGATCTTACCCCTGAAGTATTCTGGCGTAAGACCAACTCAAGGCTCTAGGCATATTAGGTTGTCCAACCCCATAGTCATTCTTGGTGGTCAGCTCTTCACCATCACAGTTGTTGCCCAGTTATCAGGGTGACATAAGAACTGTCTTTGGAGTAAGTCAGTGCCATGGAGGTGGTGGGGCCTTCCTTGGTAGAATTTGTTCCTGGTGCTGATGTAGAAAACCATGTTTGTTTCTGTAGGTGGTATCCATGGCTCAGGGATGAGTGGGCATTGTCCAATCAACTGGAGTCTAGGAAAATACACTATGCCAAGTGTTTAGGGTATAAGGTTTCACTGAAGTATAAAAAAATTTTATTCCTATCTCTATTAGATAAGAACTTCTTTGAATCTGTTAATTTTCCCATTTTAATGTGCCTATGCAATAAGGAACAATGCCAGAAGGTATTACTAGTGCATGTGGGGGCCAAGATGTCAAGACCAACAGTCCCCAGGACATTTTGCTTACATGAACTCTGAACAGAGACGTGTCTATTAGTATTTTGCACTGAACAAATTCCAAGGGTACGGGAAGTTGCTACTACATAGATAATTAATAATAGTTATGCCTATTAAAGGAGTGTATCTAAAATATTTAAAAGAAATTTATATGTCCTCTTTGAATCTTTTGAAA